>NC_042970.1:7961827-7964327 GCF_901001165.1 Salmo trutta | reverse complement strand
TGACAACACAGCATGGTAGCAACACAACATAACAACAACATGGTAGCAACACAACATGGTAGCAGCACAATACATGGTACGGACATTATTGGGCACAGACAACAGCACAAAGGGCAAGAAGGTAGAGACAACAATACATCACAGAAAGCAGCCACAACTGTCATTAAGAGTGTCCATGATTGAGTCTTTGAATGAAGAGATGGAGATAAAACGGTCCGGTTTGAGTGTTTGTTGCAGATACCCATATACTTCTAGTCATTGGCTTGCGAAACTACCTCTAACTACCTCTCTCTCACACACACACACACACGCACACACACACACACACACACACACACACACACACACACACACACACACACACACACACACACACACACACACACACACACACACACACACACACACATTCACTCGCCACTTTAATAAATGGATCACTAGTCACTTTAAATAACGCCACTTAAATAATGTTTACATATCCTACATTACTCATCTCATATGTATATACTGTATCTTATACCATCTATTGCACCTTGCCTATGCTGCTCTGTCATTGCTCATCCATATATTTATATGTACATATTCTTATTCCATCCCTTTAGATTTGTGTGTATTAGGAAGTTGTTGTGGAATTGTTAGATTACTTGTTATATATTACTGCATAGTCGGAACTAGAAGCACAAGCATTTCGCTACACTCACATTAACATCTGCTAACCACGTGTATGTGACCAATAACATTTGATTTGATTTTGATTCGAAACTTCCTTCATACTGGACACTTTATACCGGACACATAAAAATGGTATTCACAAATTAATCTGACTCTGGGGAAGTAGATGAAGGGCCTCATTGACAAAATCTCAAAGTATTCCTTTTAAGTTTCATTCCATTCAGCGTTTATTGTACGCAGTGAAATCCGTCGTACAACGGGAAAAAGTTATACCCGATAGACGTGTTGGTTGTTTAGCAACAAAATCGATGCGCACTCAACTATGGGGAAACACAGACGGGGTTAGTTTAGATTGTTGACAACATGTCAACTATATTTACTCTCCAATGTTTATTGAAAACATAAATACATTTGTACAATGAGCACTGATGTCTCTCAAATACATTGTTACAGTTGTTGGTTAGCTAGAGAATTTTAGCCATATCAGCATTGACATGAAATCTGTCAAAACACCTCAAAACAAGACATGGTATCAAGAACAAGTTAAATCGAGCTGAAATGAGCCACCTACGATTCCCCACATGGCAGCTTCTTGTCATTGTTGCTATCTGACCATTCAGAATCACAACAAAGCACAGCTTCCGGCCACATCGATGCACGCACATCATTTTCGTGACATTGTCAGACAACACGTCTATATTGTTAAAATATATTTTTGTTGTACTTAAATTCTGCTTCCCTTTTCAAAAAAAAGTCTGTCTGTCTGTCTGTCCGTCTGTCCGTCTGTCTGGTGTGTGTGTGTGTGTGTGTGTGTGTGTGTGTGTGTGTGTGTGTGTGTGTGTGTGTGTGTGTGTGTGTGTGTGTGTGTGTGGTGAAAATTATGAATGAATGAAGGGCGCCAACCAAGGAAAAGGATTCTCCATTTTCATGTATGACCTCAACCACTGTCTAAAACTAAGGAAGGGGGTTCACACACACACACACACACGCGGTTACCCCTGGGAGGAAGAGGGGGGTAAAGTCCATTTTTGATGAGGCAATGTCCAGGTGAGATCACTACTGGACTCTATACTATCTCACCACCGGATGGGTTCATATTTCCATCCTATAACCATTTACACTGATGCATTGCTCATTACAACCTCTTAAGGATGGAAAACCCTTTTAAATTTTTTTATTTACGCCTAAAATGACATACTTAAATCTAACTGCCAATAACTTAGGACCTGAAGCAAGGATATGCATATTCTTGATACCATTTGAAAGGAAACACTTTGAAGTTTGTGGAAATGTGAAATTAATGTAGTAGAATATAACACAATAGATCTGGTAGAAGATAATACAAAGAAAAAAACTTGCGTTTTATTTTATTTATTAAAAAAAAAAATTGTACCATCATCTTTGAAATGTTAGAGAAAGGCCATAATGTATTTTTCCAGCCCAGGTGCAATTTAAATGTTGGCCACTAGATGGGGCAGTGTATGTGTAACGTTTTAGAATGATCCAATGAACCATTGCATATCTGTTGAAAATGACTGCCCAAATGTGCCTAATTGGTTAATTAATACATTTTCAAGTTCATAATTGTGCACTCTCCTCAAACAATAGCATGGTATTCTTTCACTGTAATAGCTGCTGTAAATTGGACAGTGCAGTTAGACTAACAAGAATTTAAGCGTTCTGCCCATATCAGATATGTCTATGTCCTGGGAAATGTTCTTGTTACTTACAACCTCATGCTAATCCCATTAGCCTACATTAGCTCAACCATCCCGCGGGGATGGGGGATGGGGGGGGGGGGCAGCAATCCCATAGAGGTTAAACCCAC
>NC_042970.1:7929327-7956827 GCF_901001165.1 Salmo trutta | reverse complement strand
CAACTTAATCAAATTATATTTTTGGGTTGAAATTACGTGGAAACAACGTTGATTCAAAGGTTTTTTCCCAGTGGGAAAGGTGTTTTGTGAAGAAGTAAGGGTGTTTTGGGAAGAATTTAGGAGGTTTTGGAAACAAGCAAGGGGGTTCTGGGTAGAAGGGTGTTTTGGGAAGAAGTAAGGTTGTTTTGGGAAGAAGTAAGGATGTTTGGGGGAAGAAGTAAGGGTGTTTGGGGGAAGAAGTAAGGTTGTTTTGGGAAGAAGTAAGGTTGTTTTGGGAAGAAGTAAGGATGTTTGGGGGAAGAAGTAAGGATGTTTGGGGGAAGAAGTAAGGATGTTTGGGGGTAGAAGTAAGGGTGTTTGGGGGAAGAAGTAAGGTTGTTTTGGGAAGAAGTAAGGATGTTTTGGGGAAGACATAGGGTGTTCTGGTGAAGGCATAAGGGTGTTTGGGGAAGAAGTAAGGGTGTTGTGAGGAAGATGTAGGGGTAATTAGAGGAAGAAGTACAAGTAATGGTGTTTTGGGGAAGTTGTAAGGGTGTTTGGGGAAGAAGTAGGAGTGTTTTGGGAAAGAATTAAGAGTGTTTTGGAAAGAAGTAATGGTGTTTTGGGAAGAAACCAACATGGTTTTGGGAAGAAGTAAGGTTGTTTTGAGGAAGAAGTAAGGGTGTTTTGGGAAGAAACCAACATGGTTTTGGGAAGAAGTAAGGTTGTTTTGAGGAAGAAGTAAGGGTGTTTTGAGGAAGACAGGGTGTTTTGGGGAAAACATACGGTGTTTTGGGAGACAATGGTTTTTTGGAGAAGAAGTAATGATGATTTGTGAAGAAGGGTTTTTTGGGAAGCAGCCAGGGTGTTTTGGGAAGAAGTAGAGATGTTTTGAGGAAGAAGTAAGGGTGTTTGGGGAAGAAGTAAGAGTATTCTGAGTAAGAAGTAAGGCTGTTTTGAGGAAGAAGTAAGGCTGTTTTGAGGAAGAAGTAAGGCTGTTTTGAGGAAGACATAAGGTGTTTTGAGTAAAAAGTAACGTGCTTTGGGGAAGAAGTAATGGTGTTTTGGGGAAATTGTAAGGGATTTTTGGGAAGAAGTAAGGGTGTTTTGGGGAAAAGTAAGGTGTTTTGGAAAGAAGTAAGGGTGTTTTGGGACAAAGTGAAGGGTGTTTTGAGGAAGATATAAATCTGTTTTGAGGAAGAAGTAAGGATATTTGGGAAAGAAGTAAGGGTGTTTTGGGGATGATGTAAGGGTGTTTTGAGGAAGAAGTAAGGGTGTTTTGGGAAAAAGTACAGGTGCTTTGGCGAATAAGTAAGGGTGTTTTGGGAAGAAGTAATGCTGATTTGGGGAAGAAGTTAGGGTGTTTGGGAAGAATTAAGGTTGTTTTTGGTTAGAAGTAATGGTGTTTTGAAGAAGAAGAAGTAAGTTTGTTTTGGGAAGAAGTACGGGTGTATTTGGGAAGTGATAAGGATGTTATGAGGAAGACATAGGGTGTTTTGGGTAAAAAGTAAGGTGTTTTGGGAAGAAGCAAGGGTGTTTTGGGTAAGACATAGGGTGTTTTGGGGAAGACATAGGGTGTTTTGGGGGGGAAATTAAGGTGTTTTGTGAAGAAGCAAGGGGGTTTTGTGGAAGAAGTAAGGATGTTTTGGGGAAGACATAAGGGTGTTGTGAGGAAGATGTAGCGGTAATTAGAGGAAGAAGTACAAGTATTTTGGGGAAGCTGTAAGGGTGTTTTGGGGAAGAAGTAATGGTGTTTTGGGGAAGTTGTAAGGGTGTTTTGGGAAGAAGTAGGAGTGTTTTGGGAAAGAATTAAGAATGTTTTGGAAAGAAGTAATGGTGTTTTGGGAAGAAGCAACATGGTTTTGGGAAGAAGTAAGGTTGTTTTGAGGAAAAATGAAGGATGTTTTGTTAAGAAATAAGGATATTTTGGGAAGAAGTATGGATATTTTGGGGGAGAAGTAAAGGTGTTTGAGGGAGAAGTAAGGGTGTTTTGGGAAGAAGAAGTAATTTTGTTTTGGGTAAGAAGTAAGGGTATTTTGCAGAATAAGTAATGGTGTTTTGAGGAAGAAGTAAGGGTGTTTGAAGAAGAAATAATAGTGTTTTGAGAAATAAGTAAAAGTGTGTTTTGGGGAAGCAGAAAAGTTTTTTTTGTGAAGAAGTATGGGTGTTCTGCCAAGAAAAAAAGGTGTATTTCAGAAGAGAAGGATATATTGAGGAAGACATAGGGTATTTTGTGTAAAAAGTAAGGTGTTTCAGGGAGAAGCCAGGGGGGGTTTGGGGAAGAAGTAAGGATGTTTTGGGGAAGACAGGGTGTTTAGGGGGGGAAAGTAAGGTGTTTTTGAAAGAAGTTAGGGTGTTTTGGGAAGACATAATGTTTTTTGGAGAAGAAATAAGAATGTTTTGGAAAGAACAGGGTTTTGGGAAGAAGTGAGTGTGTTTCGGGGAAGAAGTAAGGGTGTTTTGGGGAAGAGGTACGGTGTTTTGAGGAAGAAGCAAGAGTGTTTTGGGGAAGACATATGGTGTTTTGGGAATATATAACAGTTTTTTTGGAGAAGAAGTAATGATGTTTTGTGAAGAAGAGGGTTTTTTTGGGAAGAAGTGAGTGTATTTGGGGGAAGAAGTAAGGGGTGCTTTGGGAAAAAGTAAGGGTGTTTTGGGAAGAAGTTAGGCTGTTTTGTGGAAGAAGTAAGGGTGATTTGGGAAGAATATAAAAAATGTAAGAAGTAAAGATGTTTTCGGAAGATGTAAGAATGTTTTGGGAAGAAGTAGTTGTGTTTTGGGGAAGTCGTAAGGGTGTTTTGGAGTAGAAGTAAGGGTGTTTTGGGGAAGTCGTAAGGGTGTTTTGGAGTAGAAGTAAGGGTGTTTAGGGGAATAAGTAGGGCTGATTTGGGAAGAAGAAACAGTGTTTTGGGAAGAAGTTAGTCTGTTTTGGTGAAAAAATAAGTGTGTTTAGTGAAGAAGTAAGAATATTTAGAAGAAGAAGTAAGGAGGCTTTGCGAAGAACTAAGGTTGTTTGGGGAAAAGGGTCAGAGGGGTTTGGGGAATAAGTAAAGGTTTTTGGAAGAAGTAAATGTGTTTTAGGGAAGAAGTAAGGGTGTACTTGGGAAGAGGTAAGGAATTTTTGAGGAAGAAGCAATAGGGTTTTGGGAAGAAGTAATGGTGTTTTGTGGAAGACAGAAGGGTGTTTGATGGAAAAGTAAGGGTGTTTTGGTTAGAACTAAGGATGTTTTGGGAAGAAGGGTGTTTTGGATGAAAGTAAGGGTGTTTTGGGAAGAAGTGAGGGTGTTTTGGGGAAGAAGCAAGTATGTTTTGGATAAGACTTAAGGGTGTTTTGGGGGAAAAGTAAGTGTGTTTTGGGAAGAAGTAAGGATATTAGGGGAAGAAGTAAGGGTGTTTTGGGGACGATGTAAGGGTGTTTTGGGGAAGAAGTAAGGGTGTTTTGGAATAAGTAAAGCTGTTTTGGAGAAGAAGTAAGTTTGTTTTGGGAAGAAGTAAGCCTGTTTTGGGGGAAGAAGTAACAGTGTTTTGGGAAGATGTTAGGCTGTTTTGGGAAGAAGTAAACAGGCTTTGTAAAAAGTACATTTGTTTTGGGGAAGATGTAAGGGTGTTTGGGGAAGAATATAAAACATTTTAAGAGGAAAAGATGTTTTCGGAAGAAGTAATTGTGTTTTGGGGAAGACGTAAGGGTGTTTTGGGGAAGATGTAAGGTTTTGGGGGGAAGAAGTAAGGGTGTTTTTGGGGATGCTGTAAGGGTGTTAGTGGAAGAAGTAAGGGTGTTTTGGGAAGAAGTAAGAGTGTTTTGGGGAATAAGTAGGACTGATTTGGGAAGAAGTAACAGTGTTTTGGGAAGAAGTTAGGCTGTTTTGGTGAAAAAATAAATGTGTTTAGGGAAGAAGTAAGGAGGCTTTGGGAAGAACTAAGGTTCTTTGGGGAAAAGGGTCAGAGGGGTTTGGGGAATAAGGAAGGAGGTTTTTGGAAGAAGTAAGGGTGTTTTGGGGAAGAAGTAAGGGTGTTTGAGGAATAAGTAGGGTGTTTTGATGAAGAAGTAACAGTGTTTTGATAGTGAGACCAGTGTGAAAGCAACGCTACGTTTTGATAGTGAGACCAGTGGGGAAAGTGACAGTTGTTGGGCATAAAGGCCAGACAGATGAAATAATTAAATCCATAAGCCAGACTGACAGAAGACAAACCATTTGGTAAAGATGTTATTAGATATATGATGTAATCATCAGCCAATCCGCTGTACTCACGCTGACAATCTTTAATGTTGATTGTAATGTTGTTCTCTAGTCTGTGATAGAATAATCTCTCACTGCAGAAGACTTTGAATCTGATATTTCAGCATAATTCCCAATATCCATTGTCTAACACCACAAACATGCACTGCAGTAAAGTTTTGCCAATGACCAGTGTACTGGGACACAACATTCGCTATCCATAGCCTTGAAATGTAAGATACAACGTTGAAGCTTCCTAAAATGTTTTACATCTAGCCTAAATCACTTAACTCAATAAATTGGATGAACATTTTCAATAACTCTCCATAATGAGCCTACCCCAATTACAAATAAAATGATTTCTTATCACTTTGATGTTAAAAAATGGATAATTGTTTACAGTGCTTCAGTCAGCCAGCACAACAACACTGGTCCCTTGTCGTAGGGCAAAATTATTCAATATGCTACTTGTATAAAAAAATACTATCAAAAGCCAGGATGTCAAATTGATTACGATAAAACACGCGGATGGCAGCCAGGCAGTGATGTCCGTCGGCGATGGGTTTTAAGGATTTGAAGGGCCAACGAGTGACACTATAGTTTATAGCAATCAAGAAAATGGAACTCCCAATCAATAACTATCGAGTTCATTACCCTGAGAGGTGGAGAACCTTGTCTTGGCTTGCCAACATAACAGGTTCGTCCCAAAATTGCAACTTTTCCTATATAGTGCATTACTTTTGACCATGACCTCTGGTCAAAAGTAATGCACTACATAGAGGATAGGGTGCCATTTGGGAATAAAAATCATAACGTGGATGATATACGGCCGATGCAGTAGGGCCTGACATTGGCTATAGTGACGCTAGAGCGCCCCCTAACCGTATAATGTGATACTGCAGAACAATATAATTACACTAGGCTACTATCACGGGGATTAATGGTCAGAGAGATAGCCATCTCAGTGCATTGTCCTTTGTCCCGAATAAAAGTGGCATGCGGGACAATATTGAATTTCAACAATCCGCGTGTAGGCTACAAAAGCACAAGGCACTAGGCTAGATACTGTGTTGTATGCTGTGACTGACTGACTGTCGTTTCAACGGTTGACAATTGGCATGTGAATACCTACTGCCACTCTGAACTGTCATGGCAAAATGACCTAAAACAGCTTAGAATATAAACATTTCATTTTTAGTCAGATATTATTGTTTCCAGTTAAGGCACTGGGACAGGAGGTAATCACGAGGGTCTTAGAACTATGCTAATTTGGATCGACCCGTGTTGTAGGCTGCAATTCCATGGTCCACAAAAAATATCTAAATCAATAGTGCACAGAATTCTGAGTCGGACACACAAGCACAATAAACAACAGCATACTGACAATAATCAGTAAATATCCTTCGCCTAAAATCACCCATGCAATAATAAGCATATAGATCACATAACTGTCACGAGGGCAAAGGTAGCACACAAGGAACAGACAGGTACATGGCCCTTGACAGCGCCCTGATCATTTCCTGTGTAATCATATAATGGATAAGGAAACCTACCGTCTGTGTGTTCTATGGCTCGGTAGCGAACTGCTTTGATTGTCAATGAAAGGACAAGGCAGATCCTAAATCCTATTCTCCGTTTGAGACGCGTTTAAAGATGGGAGCATTGAGTGTAGCGTACCCCCCACCCCTCTTGGTGCGTTTTGGTTCTGAGTCTCTGTGTACGAGCGAGGGGTCCCATCTGGCTAATTATGTTATCGCTGTAAACCTGAGAGCTCGCGAAGGAGAGCTGGGAGACAGTGGGGGAGGGAGCTGTCCCCTCTTCCTGGTGCTGAAATAGGATACACATCCACACCAGATTGAGTGGTCTCTGTCGCTCTCATGTTTGATCTCTCTCATTCATGTTTGTTTCCTAACATCAACGTTGCTCGAATTAGGGATACAATTTTTAAAAAAGTGTTTATATTCATTCATTCATTCCCCCAAAGACATGTATTTTGTATAGAGGTAGATGTTTTCATTTTGATCTCACGTGAGCGAATCCGTAACCGCATCCTAAACCAATAGCGTGACAGAACGCGTTTCTGTGAATCGAAGTGACGCGATGACGTGCACATTCCACTAGGTGTCGACATTTCACTAGTTTACATCCCTGTCAACCGATGACAAGAACATGCCAAGTCACTTCATGATGAATTACCTTCTCATTACAAACGTTCACAATTTCAGACTCTATAGTCCGAAACAACTGATGCTCATACGTTTTTCTTTCCCCCTCTATCTTTCTCAAACAGTCCAAATGCTTTTATTTCCATAACTTCAATGACTCAGAGAGGTTGAACCACCAATATCAGATTTTATATTGCATCTTAGCTTGGGACTGCTCGTCCACTAGATAGTAGCATAATACTGAGGCTGACACAGTGGCTGTGTCTGACCTGGTACCCTATTACCTTGATAGTGTACCACCTTTGACCTTTGACCAGGGCAGTGGTGCATGGACGCTGTTCTACGCTGTATCTTAGTCTCTGCATCCACGGCAACATGTAGACATACAACTCATATAGGCTAATGATGGTTATAAACATGTAGACATACAACTCATATAGGCTAATGATGGTTATAAACATGTAGACTAACAACTCATATAGACTAATGATGGTTATAAACATGTAGACTAACAACTCATATAGGCTAATGATGGTTATAAACATGTAGACATACAACTCATATAGGCTAATGATGGTTATAAACATGTAGACTAACAACTCATATAGACTAATGATGGTTATAAACATGTAGACTAACAACTCATATAGGCTAATGATGGTTATAAACATGTAGACATACAACTCATATAGGCTAATGATGGTTATAAACATGTAGACTAACAACTCATATAGGCTAATGATGGTTATAAACATGTAGACTAACAACTCATATAGGCTAATGATGGTTATAAACATGTTGTCATACAACTCATATAGACTAATGATGGTTATAAACATGTAGACATACAACTCATATAGGCTAATGATGGTTATAAACATGTAGACATACAACTCATATAGACTAATGATGGTTATAAACATGTAGACATACAACTCATATAGACTAATGATGGTTATAAACATGTAGACATACAACTCATACAGGCTAGCGGTTGTTATCTGGACCAAAGGGAAATCATCAGAGTAGCCATTGATAGATAAAAGGAAACAACCCATTCTGCAGAGCACAGATGAAACAGCTCTGTCATAACTGAATGACTATAGTTGGCAGAATAAAGTCCACAATAGACAACATAAGAATTTCAGTGAATTTAGTGGAATTTAAAAGAAATATATAATGTCAACATACTGTATGTATATATGTATAAACCATGACGTATGGCAGAAACAGGACAAAATCGACACTAGATGTTTAGATATGCTATATGAAAGGAGTGGGGTAGCGTTAAGTGTGGAGGTGGAGAGATTGAAGGTGAATATTCCTGGTGTTTGTGATGCTCACCGTTCAGACACGGTGGTGAGCGTGGTGAAACAGAGAAGTCACTGTCAGTCCTTTTGAATTTTGAGTCAGATTCTCTACCAGACAAAGTCATGTTAGGATGTCAGTTATCCTGTTAAAGCTTTTGGCAGAATCAACTGCGCTGATCGTCATGTTGCAGTAGTGTGTAAGAGGGAGATTCCAAGATGTGGGGAGTGTGCAGGAGGGTATGGGATAGAGGATTGTGTAGTTTTGGTGGATAAAGTTGTGTGTGTGTGTGTGTCAACTGTAGGGGTGCCCATGTTGCTGGGGATCAGAAGTGTCTGGTGAGAGAGAGGCAGGTTGAGGTGGCCAGAGTAGTGCAGAAGGTGTCGTATGCTGAGGCAGGGAAGAAAGTAGAGGAGGATGGGTCAAGGATCCTGAGAGGATCCCTGTGAGTAGTACATCTCTGCCAGCACAGAGAGATAGACCAACGAGTGATGTTTGCTTCAGTAAGGTTGGCTTCTTAGCGTTCATAGCAATGGTGATCAACTGTACCACAGAAATGGAACGTAAATCACAGCAAATAGATGTTGTGGTGGCAGCTGCAGAGAAGTATTTGCTCATACGATATTTGACTTCAGAAGAGTTCCAGGGTGTGTTGAGTGGTGGTGTCACGTCCTCCCAGGCCGTTGGCATGGTGCAGGAGCAGATAGGGTCAAATTAGAGGAATCGTTGGAAGGGTGTTATTTTTTAGTTTTGTTCGTTTTGTTTTCCCCTTTTATCACAAAGTACAATATATTTATATTATAGTCCAGTTGGGGTCGATAATGCAACATTTTGGATGCCAACCGCCGTTAAACTCCAAAGAAGAAGAAGCTATACGCCATATCCGGCATGTCGCCAGTCCGTCTGAAATTACAGTCCGCCTCATCATCATCATCAGCAACGTGTGTAGCAGCTAACTTCATGTTAGCACCGAACCTGTTGAAATTCACTTTCCGAACTTCCGTGTTTGCTAGTGTTTATAGAAATATACCAGCTAGGGGCAGTATACAAGTTGCAGAAAGAAGATACATGTCACACCAACCCAAGCGACTCTGCACAGAAACAATGTCTGGTAAAAGAATCGGCACACATAACGGAACATTTCACTGTGATGAAGTGCTAGCCTGTTTCTTCCTTCACCAGCTCCCGGAGTACAAGGTGCATAAACATTCATTTGTTCCTATTTTGCAGGAAACTATATGGTTAATATTAATACACGATAAATGTTTCTTCCACCCCGGCAAAGACGAGAGTTCGCTAGCTAGCTAACGTTAGTATATTCTAATGCCAGCTAGCTACTGTACATATAGCATAAGCTCAGCCAGGTCAGCATTGCATAACGCCCAAAATTCATAACGCTCAAACAGATTGAATTTCATTAAACCACATGGTTTTCTCTCGCCACGATAAGACGTTGAATATTCTTGGGTGCATTCCTTTTAGCTCGCCTAGTGCGCCGGGTCGGCGGAAATTATTGTTCAACTCCACCCAACCGGTGCACCGGGCAAGTTCAGCTAGAACGATTGCACAACACCTAATATCTTGGACATTCGTCTTGATACTGAGATTTTCGAAATTTCTGCCTTATTTCATATTTTTTTCCTCAGGATGCTGAGATCGTCAGAACTCGGGACCCTGCCGAGCTCGCCAAGTGTGACATCGTGGTGGATGTGGGAGGAGAGTTTGACCCCAAGAAGCATCTCTATGACCATCATCAGAGGTACAGTCAAAGATTTTGGTATATACGGGTACAGTGGAACTAGCCCTTGGTCATGACTCTCAGTTCCATTGCTTCTTTACGGGGGAGTTTATTTAATTGAACCTTTATTTAACTAGGCAAGTCAGTTAAGAACAAATTGTTATTTACAATGATGGCCTACCGGGGAACAGTGGGTTAACTGCCTTTTTCAGGGGGCAGAACAACAGATTTTTACCTTGTCAGCTCGGGGATTCGTTCCAGCAATCTTTCAGTTACTGGCCCAACGCTCTAACCACTAGGCCACCTGCCCCGGCGCTCGGTCTGAACAGTAACACGCATCGCTTGTGGTACAGTTTTGGAAGCATAAGGACCTTATCTTTTATATCAGCAATACACTTTTTTTTTTTATTCAACGTTATGGCCTCCCGAGTGGTTCGATTCCCACGGGGGGCCAGTACAAAAAAAATTAAATAATAATGCATGAAATGAAATGTATGCACTCACTACATACTGTAAGTCGCTCTGGATAAGAGCGTCTGCTAAATGACTAAAATGTAAATGTAAAAATGAGTGGCGCAGGGTTCTAAGGCACTGCGTCGCAGTGCTTGAGGCGTCACTGCAGACCTGGGTTTGATCCCGGGCTGTGTCGCAGCCGGCTTGCGACCAGGAGACCCTTTAAGCGGCGCACAATAGGCCCAGTGTTGTCCGGGTTAGGGGAGGATTTGGCCGGCCTGGATGTCCTTGTCCCATCGCGTTCTAGCGACTCCTGTGGCAGGCCGGGTGCACGCACGCTGACACGGTCGCCAAGTGTACGGTGTTTCCTTTCGGCTCATTGGTGCAGTTGACTTCTGGGTTAAGTGAGCAGTGTGTCAAGAAGCAGTGCTGCTTGGCAGGGTCGTGTTTCGGAGGACGCACGGCTCTCAACCTTCGCCTCTCCTGAATCCATACGGGAGTTGCAGCGACGAGACAAGACTGTAACTACCAATTGGATATCACGAAATTGGGGAAAAAATAGGCAAAAAGTCAATTAAACTGATACACACCTTTATGGGGTTAGTGTTCCCAAACAGCGCGTGTTTATGTAAGAAGACCACACCTGTGTGTAATGGAAAAAGGCAGTCAGAAAAGTGTTGTCAGTGAAAAATACTGTCGGCTGCAACTGAGATAAAGCCGGTTAAAACTGTGAGTTTGTATTTTGCATTTGAGATTATTTCGATGTCATATGAAAGTAAAGAGCCTTTTGTTTCTAGAACCGTATCGCAATTGACAATCGATTCACGTACAGATGGAGTATTTGGATGTTTTGTCTGCCTGTGCCAGTCTACCTCTGAAAAGAACATAATGTTCCTGTCCCTTGATGAGTAACCGTAGACTCCAGTATAACATAGTGACTGATAGCATACAAGAGAGAAATCATGTATTTTTTATATGGCTAAATCTTGTCATCACATGAATGATTTATCAGTCTATTACCTGTCTGTCTGTCTAATGATTGAGGTGGAAATGGCAGAGGTTTCCCCCCCAGCAGGTAGGAGAGAGAACTAAGCTTCTCCATCATTCTCCCCTCCCTCCCTCCCTCCCTTCCCCTCCCCTACCCTCCCTCCCTTCCCTCCCCCTACCCTCCCTCCCTCCCCTTCCTCTCCTCCCTCCCTCTCCTCCCTCCCTCTCCTCCCTTCCTCTCCTCCCTTCCTCTCCTCCCTTCCTCTCCTCCCTCCCTCTCCTCCCTCCCTTCCTCTCCTCCCTCCTTCCCTCCTGGTATTATCTCTAGCTGCTATCTCGGGTGGCGCTAGCTAACGTTGACTACCTAGCAAAAAAACAAGCTTTTTACAAAATATTATTGATACATGGAGTCATAAAACCGATACATGGAGTCATATAGTCAATATAATATTGTCAGTAATATTGCGATACTCTACTGTATCGATTCTGCCCCATCCCTATCCCGCATAGCAACACCCAGGCCCTCTGGCACCAATAAAATCAAAGTAAGCCTGTTTTAGGCAGAGGGCATAAGGAAAAGGGGTGGGGATGGGTTTATGGGAACAACATGGCAACAGGGACCATGGCAACAACATGGTAACAACATGGCAACAGCATGGCAACAGGTAACAGCATGGCAACAGCATGGCAACAGGTAACAGCATGGCAACAGCATGGCAACAGCATGGCAACAGCATGGCAACAGGTAAAAACATGGCAACATGGCAACAGGTAGCAACATGGCAACAGGTAGCAACATGGCAACAGGTAGCAACATGGCAACAGGTAGCAACATGGCAACAGGTAGCAACATGGCAACAGGTAACAACATGGCAACAGGTAACAACATGGCAACAGGTAGCAACATGGCAACAGGTAGCAACATGGCAACAGGTAGCAACATGGCAACAGGTAACAACATGGCAACAGGTAGCAACATGGCAACAGGTAACAACATGGCAAACACAGAACACCAAGCTTCATACAACTGTTACATTCAGTAGGTCACATGATTATGGAACTTTGGGGTAGAAATACATTTGTGTCAGACAGACTGACAGACAGACAGACAGACAGACAGACAGACAGACAGACAGACAGACAGACAGACAGACAGACAGACTGACTGACTGACTGACTGACTGACTGACTGACTGACTGACTGACTGACTGACTGACTGACTGACTGACTGACTGACTGACTGACTGACTGACTGACTGACTGACTGACTGACTGACTGACTGACTGACTGACTGACTGACTGACTGACAGACAGACAGACAGACAGACAGGCGGGTGATTAATTTCTCCACTGTGTCCTTCTCATTTTGTCCATATTTAACTGCCATCTCTGTATAATTGATGCAGGGATTCCTTTGCTAGTTATCGACCGTGTGCCACAGCATGCCACTCGCTTATCTGACGCTTGGCGCACAGCAGGCAGCGGGGCTAGAAGTGGCAAGCGTCCCTAATGGCACCCTATTCCCTATATAGTACACTACTTTAGACCAGAGCCCTATATTACATTTACATTTAAGTCATTTAGCAGACGCTCTTATCCAGAGCGACTTACAAATTGGTGCATTCACCTATAATATCCAGTAGAACAACCACTTTACAATAGTGCATCTAAATCTTTTAAAGGGGGGGGTTAGAAGGATTACTTTATCCTATCCCAGGTATTCCTTAAAGAGGTGGGGTTTCAGGTGTCTCCGGAAGGTGGTGATTGACTCCGCTGTCCTGGCATCGTGAGGATATAGTGCACTACTATATAGTGCACTACTGTAGGCCAGAGCCCTATTCCCTATATAGTGCACTACTTTAGACCAGAGCCCTATTCCCTATATAGTGCACTACTTCAGGTCAGAGCCCTATTCCCTATATAGTGCAATACTTTAGACCAGAGCCCACAGTGCGCTGTAGGGAATAGGGTACCATTTGTCACGTAGCCGTTGTCTCAATTAAGTCAGAATTAAATGACCACTGCAGGCTCCCCTGCTGTAAGGCACTCATCTCATCACATGCTCACTAGACACCTCCCTGGGTAGAGTTGATTAACATTATCAACTGAATGACATTATCAACTGAATGACATTATCAACTGGTCCACTAAAAATGAAAGGCAACACTTGTGTGGAGGCATATCACTGAAACAAGGAATGTTCATTTATTTTGAAGTGTTTTGAATTTTGACTGAAATGTTTTTTTCATTTAAACTTAGCCTTTGCTGAAAGCACTGTCTCGCTCTAGGTAGCCAGCTGTGGGCGTCCAGAGTCGCTGGCGCGGGCGTCCGGAGTCCCTGGCGCGGGCCTCCGGAGTCCCTGGCGCGGGCGTCCGGAGTCCCTGGCGCGGGCGTCCGGAGTCCCTGGCGCGGGCGTCCCTGACGCGGGCGTCCGGAGTCCCTGACGCGGGCGTCCGGAGTCCCTGACGCGGGCGTCCGGAGTCCCTGGCGCGGGCGTCCGGAGTCCCTGGCGCGGGCGTCCGGAGTCGCTGGCGCGGGCGTCCGGAGTCGCTGGCGCGGGCGTCCGGAGTCCCTGGCGCGGGATTGTTCTGATTTCATTTGTGTGTTCTGTTACAATGTTCCTGTTGTGATCAGTCTGTATTGACAAGGCTCTAGAGTCGTATTATCAATCTAATCTGTTGATCTCATTTTTATGTCCCTTCCTTTTAAATTAACCACATTGATTTAAATTGGATTTTAAATAGTCTATTAACCTATTTTTGGCAGAACCAGAAGGATGCTTCCTCGGTTGATAACACATCTAGGCTACCTCTAGTTAATGTTACGTGAACATCAACTCTGATATGATCAGTACAATCAGAAAAACTATTTAACAAGTAGGCTAATGCTTACGTTTTAAATGACAATAATTCATTTGTCATGGATGGAACAGATGGTATCAAAACATTTTCCTGCCATTCACCACCTGATAAACCTGTTTTCAATGAGCACCCAGCTAGTCTTACCCTGCTGTTGTCCTCCAGCTGGTCTTTAAAGACAGACGTCACACCCTGCTGTTGTCCTCCAGCTGGTCTTTAAAGACAGACGTCACACCCTGCTGTTGTCCTCCAGCTGGTCTTTAAAGACAGGCGTCACACCCTGCTGTTGTCCTCCAGCTGGTCTTTAAAGACAGACGTCACACCCTGCTGTTGTCCTCCAGCTGGTCTTTAAAGACAGGCGTCACACCCCGCTGTTATTCTGCTGAAACCAAGAATGGTTGGAGTAGAGGAGACTCGCCTCAAGCCAAATAAACACTTGTCTTTCCTATATAAAGTTGATAGACAATAAAGCTTTAGAGTTTAGATAAGTCTTTGTAAGTGATGGGTGATCTGCTCTCTGTCCAGAACCTTCAGGCTCAATAAAGCTTTAGAATTTGAACGAGACAGAGTGAGTGATAGGTGGGTGTGCTGCTCTCTGTCCAGGACGTTTAGGGGCACATTCAGCAGCCTGTGTCCAAGTATCTGATGGACCATAAACATGGGATTAGCATAATCATAGAGGCAGTAGATTATGCATGGAAAGGGGAGGGGGATATTTCTACAAGATGGCGACATAACATATTCATGTGTGTGCTGCTCTCTGGTTGTCAAGGACCTTCTCTGAGACGTTCCACAGCCTGTGTCCAGAGAAGCCCTGGGTGACCAAGTTGAGCTCAGCTGGTTTGGTCTACCTTCATTTTGGCCGGAGGGTCCTGTCTCAGCTCACCTCCCTGAAGGAAGGAGACAGACAGCTGGAGGTGCTCTATGATAAGGTAAGACTGGGGGAGAGGGGAAAACCTCCATCCCTATTGATAACCTCTCTGCCATGTTCTGTCTCTCTGTAGCTGTATGAGAACTAGGTGGATGTAACGCTCTCTGTTCTCTCTGTAGCTGTATGAGAACTTGGTGGATGTAACGTTCTCTGTTCTCTCTGTAGCTGTATGAGAACTAGGTGGATGTAACGTTCTCTGTTCTCTCTGTAGCTGTATGAGAACTTGGTGGATGTAACGTTCTCTGTTCTCTCTGTAGCTGTATGAGAACTAGGTGGATGTAACGTTCTCTGTTCTCTCTGTAGCTGTATGAGAACTTGGTGGAGGAGGTGGATGCTGTGGACAATGGGATCTCCCAGTATGATGGAGAGGCTCGCTACGCTGTCTCTACCACCCTCAGCGCCCGCGTCGGACACCTTAACCCACGCTGGAACAGCAAGAGCCAGGACACACAGGTCAGTCAATGTGTGGCATACCGTGCGCGTGTGGAAATATAACCTATTAAAGAGCTGAAAGACCAGCATTCAGTCAGTACAGCTGTGTGTGTACGTCTGTTCACACACACACGTCTATTAATATAGTCCACCGTTAACACTTTGTTGTGGCGTCAAACCGGCGCCAGACAAGCTCAGAGAAGTCAAGATTTGAGCTCTGCCAGTGTTTCTGAATAACTTTAAGGTCCTACCAGGCTGTCTGGTTGAATGAATCTCTTCTTCCTGAGTCGTTACGTCTGAATCCGACAGGGGGAAACAGACCTTCTCGGTATACCACCACCACCACACACACCACAGTGCCTGTGAGTAAGGCAAGCGTTTTTCATCTACAGGAGAATATTGAGCCATTAAAGAGAAATGCCACTAAAAACCACCTTCTCATTTAGAAACAGCCTATGTGGTATTAATATGACTCAGAAATATTTATTAAACTGTCCAAATCGACTACAAAGGGTAAAGAGGATCATTTTGACCAATGTCAGTCTCGTCCAAAACTGAGTCTTGTGAGATTTGTGGTCGTGACTGAATCACAACGTAAATTAATGTTGAGTTTGTTTTGTTTGGTTCTAATTCTCAGAGTAAAAAAACTCTACGGACATTATGAAAGCTTAACTAAGTTTAATTCTTCCCTGTAATTGATCATACAGCTGTATTCAGACAAAACATGTTTCCACCAACACTAGTGTATATACTCCTCCTCCTCTCCAACCCCTGACATCTGTTATGGTTCGACAGGAAGAGGAAGTGACGTGGTAATAAACCGTTCCTTCTCCCTTAAGGTGACCTGACCTCAACCTCCTTGATGCCTAATCCATGTCTCTCTCCCCTTATCAATGCCTGCCACGTGATCGCTTTCCCTGCACTCAGTCTTTCAATAGGATACCTGATATAATGTAAAAGTTATACGTTACCCTCTCTCCCTCAGTGACATGAATAAGTATATTTCATATTCTCAGAACCCAACAGTTTCAATGCGACTCACATGCCCACAGCTGGCAGCACACAAGTAATCATCAATTCGGAGTGCAGCTGCATGCGACCTGATGGTAATGCCTGTGGTAAATTTGGGTTGACTTTGGATATCCCTATGGGGCTAGTTAGGGACCAACGGTAAATTACATAATGTACATGGGACAATATGTAAAATTCCAATAGCTTCAAATTTCAATGACATAATCCCAAAACCAACTATAAATTGTATAAATTCATATACAATTATTGAAAAACATTTTAATGAGAACAAAAAAATCTCCAGCATGAAATTATTCTTATTTACATTGTGTAATTTATTGACAGTCCTCAACTAGTCCTCGAGATAGGCTATCCGAAGTCAAACCAACTTTGCCACGGTCACACACCAGTCGGCTGAAGCTAATTGGCTAAATAATTTGGTTGACTCTTCCCACCTGCGAACACCCACATGAAACCAAACCCCGATACCAACTCACGTTTTGAATTATCATGGCGGCTAGCATTTCTTAAGGAACTAAAACTAGGACAAATCCGGAAGTGCAGTCGCTCTTTAAAGTCTGTACAACGACTGGACAAGTAGGTCAAACACCTATGATTTATCATCTGGCTCAGATGGGGAACGGGGAGGGCAGGGGGGAAAAAAACTGTCTTTGTCCATCCATTTTCCTCCATTTCCCACACCTTTCTCAGACCAGGAGCACTTACTTACTCTGAGAGAGGCTGGTCGTTGATTCTATTCATTTGTCAAACCCTGGAAAGGCACGGTGGGATGGTGACAGGCTGCGCTACATAACGGCCCTGTGATTTCCTGATCCAATCAATTGTCACCTTGTCACTTTTTGATTAGAAAAAAAGTAATATATTTTTCCTCCTGCCCTTCTCGTCCTGTCTCGCCAAACTCTCAGCTGCTGCTGCGCACACTCACACACATACCACACGCTCAGCCAGATGCTACGACATTACGGTGGTGGTGTGTGTGGTGTGTGTGAGTGGCATCATTGCATGTGCTTTATTATGTTTGCGCTAGCGTGTGTGTATACATGCACATCAGTGCCGTAAGTGGGAGCAGGAGTGTGTGAGAACAGTCTGTGAGAGAGAGACTGACTGAGACGGACTGAGTCAGTCAGTGAGGAAGACCTTTAGTGACCTTTAGTTTTCCTTGTAGAAAAAATGTATCTATCCTGTATTTACTTTAGCAACTGTTGCGCTATCCCTGCATGTGCTGCAAGACTGCTAATATCTCTTGTTGTCACCTTATGTCTCTTGACATTTCCTGTCTCGTGTCGTCCCCTCCTCGTGTCGTCCTCTCCTCGTGTCGTCCCCTCCTCGTGTCGTCTCGTGTCCTCCTCCTCCTCGTGTCCTCCTCCTCCTCGTGTCCTCCTCCTCGTGTCCTCCTCCTCCTCGTGTCCTCCTCCTCCTCGTGTCCTCCTCCTCCTCCTCGTGTCCTCCTCCTCGTGTCGTCCCCTCCTCGTGTCGTCTCGTGTCCTCCTCCTCCTCCTGTCCTCCTCCTCGTGTCCTCCTCCTCGTGTCCTCCTCCTCGTGTCCTCCTCCTCGTCCTCGTGTCGTCTCATGTTGTGTCTGTTAGGAGGGCTTCCATAAGGCCCTGGGCATGGTAGGAGCAGAGTTCCTGGACCGGGTTGACTTCTACCAGAACTCCTGGCTTCCTGCCCGTGTGGTGGTGGAGGGAGCTGTACAGATGAGGAAGCAGGTACAGTCTCTACCGTAGACATGCAGATATTCACTTTGACTAGGTAGCGGACAGGGGGGGCAGTTCTGATGTCATCCCCTGTCATGTTGCTTCTCTCCAGAAGTACTTTGTCTGTTAAAATTAATGACATGTATGATACACGTGTAATTATGTGTAAATACACGCCTAGTTAGTGTAAATACACGCCTAGTTACGGTGTAAATACACGCCTAGTTACGACGTCAATGCACGCCTAGTTACGGTGTGAACGCACGCCTAGTTACAGCGTGAACGCACGCCTAGTTACGGAGTGAATGCACGCCTAGTTACGGTGTGAACGCACGCCTAGTTACGGCGTGAATGCACGCCTAGTTACGGAGTGAATGCACGCCTAGTTACGGTGTGAACGCACGCCTAGTTACAGTGTGAACGCACGCCTAGTTACGGTGTGAATGCAGTGTGAATGCACGCCTAGTTACGGTGTGAATGCACGCCTAGTTACGGTGTGAATGCACGCCTAGTTACGGCGTGAATGCACGCCTAGGTTTAAGTGTAGTAACACCAGATATTAATGCAGTGTTAGCGTGAGATGTTATGAAATTGTAGGTATTGATGCAGTGTTTGCGTCACAATGGGTATCGATCCCGTGTCTTAAGCACTTTGTGACCAGTGAATTTCTGAGTAAATGTGATTGATTGTGTCCGTCCCCAGGTTGACCCCAGTGGCGAGGTAGTGGTGTTCTCTCAGGGGGGTTGTCCCTGGAAGGAGCACCTGTTTTCCCTGGAGAAGGAGCTGAGCGTGGACACCTCGATTAAGTTTGTCCTCTACCCTGACCAGAACGGACAGTGGAGAGTCCAGTGTGTCCCTGCCGGTCTCCACACCTTCAATAACAGGTAGTGTACACTAACCGGATCACCTTCAATAACAGGTAGTGTACACTAACCGGATCACCTTCAATAACAGGTAGTGTACACTAACCGGATCACCTTCAATAACAGGTAGTGTACACTAACCGGATCACCTTCAATAACAGGTAGTGTACACTAACCGGATCACCTTCAATAACAGGTAGTGTACACTAACCAGATCACCTTCAATAACAGGTAGTGTACACTAACCAGATCACCTTCAATAACAGGTAGTGTACACTAACCAGATCACCTTCAATAACAGGTAGTGTACACTAACCGGATCACCTTCAATAACAGGTAGTGTACACTAACCAGATCACCTTCAATAACAGGTAGTGTACACTAACCGGATCACCTTCAATAACAGGTAGTGTACACTAACCGGATCACCTTCAATAACAGGTAGTGTACACTAACCAGATCACCTTCAATAACAGGTAGTGTACACTAACCGGATCATCTTCAATAACAGGTAGTGTACACTAACCGGATCATCTTCAATAACAGGTAGTGTACACTAACCGGATCACCTTCAATAACAGGTAGTGTACACTAACCAGATCACCTTCAATAACAGGTAGTGTACACTAACCGGATCACCTTCAATAACAGGTAGTGTACACTAACCAGATCATCTTCAATAACAGGTAGTGTACACTAACCGGATCACCTTCAATAACAGGTAGTGTACACTAACCGGATCACCTTCAATAACAGGTAGTGTACACTAACCGGATCACCTTCAATAACAGGTAGTGTACACTAACCGGATCACCTTCAATAACAGGTAGTGTACACTAACCGGATCACCTTCAATAACAGGTAGTGTACAATACTTTAGTACACTACTTAGACTGTCCCTGTAGCAGGAACCCTTTTTAGTTCCATTAGCCCTCTATGGTATGGAAAGGGTTCTACGTGGAACCCGAAAGGGGTTCTCCTATGGGGATATCTGAAGAACCCTTATGTTCAAGATAGAATACTGTTTTCTAAGACTGTGGTTTAGAGTTGACTATAGGTGTAGTGAACTAGTGGGAGGATCCAGTGTTTCCTGTCTGACTACACACCTACATCTACCATACATTCATCACCACAAGGTACACTTGGCAACACAAGGCAAACTGGCAACACAAGGCACACTTGGCACCACAAGGCAAACTTGGCACCACAAGGCAAACTTGGAACAAATTCTTACTTTCAATGACGGCCTAGGAACAGTGGGTTAACAGAACAACAGATTTTTACCTTGTCAGCTCGGGGATTCGATCTTGCAACCTTTCGGTTACTAGTCCAACGCTCTAACCACTAGTCTACCTGCCGGCCCCATATAAATACAATGAATAGAATGATGTCATAATGGGTGGACTGGTATCCTCTCCTGGGGGTCACTAGGTAAAACAGCCCTCTGCTGATTGGCTGGGTGTCACTAGGTAAAACGGCCCTCTGCTGATTGGCTGGGGGTCACTAGGTAAAACAGCCCTCTGCTGATTGGCTGGGGGTCACTAGGTAAAACAGCCCTCTGCTGATTGGCTGGGTGTCACTAGGTAAAACGGCCCTCTGCTGATTGGCTGGGGGTCACTAGGTAAAACAGCCCTCTGCTGATTGGCTGGGTGTCACTAGGTAAAACGGCCCTCTGCTGATTGGCTGGGGGTCACTAGGTAAAACAGCCCTCTGCTGATTGGCGGGGGTCACTAGGTAAAACAGCCCTCTGCTGATTGGCTGGGTGTCACTAGGTAAAACGGCCCTCTGCTGATTGGCTGGGGGTCACTAGGTAAAACAGCCCTCTGCTGATTGGCTGGGTGTCACTAGGTAAAACAGCCCTCTGCTGATTGGTTGGGTGTCACTAGGTAAAACGGCCCACTGCTGATTGGCTGGGTGTCACTAGGAAAAACGGTCCTCTGCTGATTGGCTGGGGGTCACTAGGTAAAACGGCCCTCTGCTGATTGGCTGGGGGTCACTAGGTAAAACAGCCCTCTGCTGATTGGCTGGGTGTCACTAGGTAAAACGGCCCTCTGCTGATTGGCTGGGTGTCACTAGGTAAAACGTCCCTCTGCTGATTGGCTGGGGTCACTAGGTAAAACAGCCCTCTGCTGATTGGCTGGTAAAACAAAGAGATGGAACGAATATCATCTCATGTTGTTGATAACCCATGAGGAAAATATCAACCTATGTTCTGATATGCAAGTATATTCTAATACAGAGTGCTGAATGTTATTTAGTTATTTTATGCAGTTTGCTTTAGTTAATTATCATAGTTCTGGTTTGAAAGGTATATTTGGAGTACACACACACACACAACGTGTACATTTATAAACTGTGCACACATCTGTGTTCTCCCCTCTAGCAGAAATCACAAAACGGTTTCCAATCAGTTACTTGTGGAGAAGTAATTATTTTCAGAGGATTATTTTAGTAAGTAATTTACAGTGGATTGCTTCTCCCGCAGGTCAAAAGGATAAGTTCTCACCTCTTGTTTGATCTCTACTTGTAGCAGTCAGGTCATAGTTAGTTATTTCACTGGTATGTGGTGAACGTTCATCATGGGGGGTGGACGTTCGTCATGGGGGGGTGAATGTTCGTCGTGAGGGGGTGGTGAACGTTCATCATGGGGGGTGGACGTTCGTCGTGGGGGGGTGAACGTTCGTCGTGAGGGGGTGGTGAACGTTCATCATGGGGGGTGGACGTTCGTCATGGGGGGTGAATGTTCGTCGTGAGGGGGTGGTGAACGTTCATCAGGGGGGGTGGACGTTCGTCGTGGGGGGGTGAACGTTCGTCGTGAGGGGGTGGTGAACGTTCATCATGGGGGGTGGACGTTCGTCATGTGGGGGGGTGGACGTTCGTCGTGGGGGGGTGGACGTTCGACGTGGGGGGGTGGACGTTCGTCGTGGGGGGGTAGACGTTCGTCGTGGGGGGGTGGACGTTCGTCATGTGGGGGGGTGGACGTTCGTCGTGGGGGGGTGGACGTTCGTCATGTGGGGGGTGGACGTTCGTCGTGGGGGGGTGGACGTTCGTCATGTGGGGGGGTGGACATTCGTCATGTGGGGGGGTGGACGTTCGTCGTGGGGGGGTGGACGTTCGTCGTGGGGCGGTGGACGTTCGTCGTGGGGGGGTGAACATTCGTCGTGGGGTGTATAATGCACCTAAAGTGTTTAATAGGACAACGTTTTTGTTTCATGTCCTGGATGTTTCAGGGTTCTTACTGTGTAATACTGAAGGTTTAAAGGACATTACTTCTCTTCAGTAGCTGCTCTTCATCCTGTTCCTGTACAGTTTGCTGTGCGTAAATAAACCCTGTGAGTTTAAAGCCCATGTAGTGTCTTGTAAAAGGTGAGGGGAGTGAATGACCAGAGGGTTGAGGAACGTAAGGCACATCTCTAAGCTTCAAAAGTCAGCTGCATGTTCTCTCTCTCTCTCTCTCTCTCTCTCTCTCTCTCTCCTCTCTCTCTCTCTCTCTCTCTCTCTCTCTCTCGCTCTCTTTTCTCTCGCTCTCTCTCTCTCTCTCTCTCTTCTCTCCTCTCTCTCTCTCTCTCTCTCTCTCGCTCTCTCGCTCTCTTTCTCTCGCTCTCTCTCTCTCTCTCTCTCTCTCTCTCTCTCTCGCTCTCGCTCTCTCTCTCTCTCTCTCTCTCTCTCTCTGTCTCTCTCTCTCTCTCTCTCCTCTCTCTCTCTCTCTCTCTCTCTGTCTCTGTCTCTCTCTCTCTCTCTCTCCCTCTCTCTCTCTCTCTCTCTCTCTCTCTCTCTCTCTCTCTCTCTCTCTCTCTCTCTCTCTCTCTCTCTCTCTCTCTCTCTCTCTCTCTCTCTCTCTCTCTCTCTCTCTCTCTCTCTCTCTCTCTCTCTCTCTCTCTCTCTCTCTGTCTCTCTCTCTCTCTCTCTCTCTCTCTCTGTCTCTCTGTCTCTCTCGCTCTCTCTCTCTTTCTCTCGCTCTCTTTCTCTCGCTCTCTTTCTCTCGCTCTCTTTCTCTCGCTCTCTTTCTCTCGCTCTCTTTCTTTCGCTCTCTCTCTCTCGCTCTCTCTCTCTCGCTCTCTTTCTCTCGCTCTCTCTCTCTCGCTCTCTTTCTCTCGCTCTCTTTCTCTCGCTCTCTCTCTCTCGCTCGTTCTCTCTCGCTCTCTCTCTCTTTCACCCGTCTCCTCCCTCTCTCCACTCCAGTGAGGAATCTCTTTAGAAATGGCTTTCCACTAGGATGACCCAACACTTGACAGTGGGCAGAATAGGAGATTGTATGAGACGCTGCTAAGCTTTCCATTTTGTTCAATGTTATGCGTAGTGTAGGTGCTGACAACGCCTGACAACCAGACCTGTATTGAAATACCATTTGAAATTATGACATTTTTTTTTAGCTGGGCTTGGCTGCGTTTTGCCTGGCGAATTGGAACCAATAGAAAAATCGCAAAACTGCAACCCCCCACCCATATGACTCTTCAGACAGGTTCGAGTAAATGCTGAAAGATTTGGAATAGAGCATGAACCCTGTCCTGCTGACACCATGCCTCCCAGATGGCCGTGTCTGAGGGAGGGGAATGAGGGTAGAGGGACGGGAACATGTTGGATTGAAATGCAGCCTGTGGATCCAGATGGCAGCGCTTGAGGGGAAGTATGATTCTCCCAGCAAGTAGCCGCTGCCGGATCCGCTCCTGCAGGATAACAGGAAGAGTGTTGTTATCACCTGTGTCTCTAGTACATAAACACCACCTGCGTAGACTAGACTATTTTTATCACTACTCATCACACCAGGAAATGTGAGCAGAGCTGGTTCTTCCGTTTTCATGCATGTCGGAGAGATAGGGGAAGATAAAGTAGTCATTTTTGCAGGATTGGGGTACATTTTGTTTAATCAGCAATCAAGGAATTTATTTTCAGTATTTTTACTTCACATTCTGAAGTGTAAAATGCAATTTATGAATTTCAAGTCATTTCTTGAATTTGCTACATCCTATAATGTCATACAATTTGATTTGGTTATTTTAAATGTTTATCTATACAATTAAAGATTATTCACCTGTGGTCTTTCTGCAGGGATACTATTAAAACAACAGTATTGTCAGTTATCCAGAGAGGACTGGGTTTTGTTGTTGTTGATATCTCACTGGTTCTCTTTCACCACTCTATCGTTGTCACAATCACAGTGTGTGACGTGTGTAAAGGGACAGTGATGGGGACGTTGCCCTGCCTTGGGTGCTGTCTTTCAGATGACACGTTAAACCGATGTCCTGACCTCTGTGGTCATAAAAATTCCCATGGAACTTACCATAAGAGTAGGGGTGGTAACCTCGGTGTTCTGGCTAAATTCCATCATGGTCACCTAATTACCCCCCCCCCCAATTGGTGTATATCACTCCTCACCTCTCCACCTGATAGCTGCTGTGTGATGAGTGTTCTGGCACAAAATGGCTGCCGTGGCATCATCCAAGTGGGTGCTACACATTGAGGGTAGATGCAGTGAGTTTCTCCCCCTACTATGTAACGCGCTTTGAGCACCTACTGTGGGTGGAAATGCGTTATATAAATGCAATCTTACTGTTATTAATAATAATACATAGCCTATCTAGTGCAGACAGAGAGTGTCGTTGACTCACTAACTCAACCAGTGACATATTTCAATATAACACCCTGTCTGTCATGTTTTAAATGCCACTTATCGAAAATTACGACAGAAGGCACTGAATAAGATGAAGAAGTGCATGATGGTTGCTAGAAATAAGAGCTTTGTCCCAACCTTATTCTCTCTACAGGGCACTACCTTTCACCAGAGCCCTATGGGTAGTCTAGTGTATAGAGCATTGGGCCAGTAACCGAAAGGTTGCTGGATCGAGTCCACGAGCTGACATGGTAAAAATCTGTCGTTCTGCCCCCTGAGCAAGCCAGTTAACCCACCGTTCCCCCGGTCGCCGACGACGTGGATGTCGACTTTCAGTTGAAGGCGTTGTACAACTGACTCAGTATCCCCCTTTCCTGGTCAAAGGTAGTGCATGGAATAGGGTGCCATTTGGGACAAATGCATGATGGTTGATTTTAGAAATAAGCA
This sequence comes from Salmo trutta, assembly GCF_901001165.1. Classification (NCBI taxonomy): domain Eukaryota; kingdom Metazoa; phylum Chordata; class Actinopteri; order Salmoniformes; family Salmonidae; genus Salmo; species Salmo trutta. The sequence continues at coordinate 7,932,108 of NC_042970.1, read as the reverse complement.
AAAAACAGGTGCTGTCCAGTATTCAGGGCAGTTAACCCACTGTTCCCCCGGTCGCCGACGACGTGGATGCTCGTTCCATTTGGCAGACTAATATTGTGCAGCTGATTTGTTGATCGGTCTTCAGAATCAGTCTCGCTCTTTCATTCAGAAACGTTTGGTGCCAATTGCCCCTCTTCCTACTTATTATTGTTCCAGTCTACCTTTCCTTTGCTGTGTCTGTTCTGGGAATACTGTCCAGTTATTCAGTGGAATTATTCAAGCTTATAAGGATTGCTGCTCAAAACCTATTAGATTATCTTGTGAATTATTATTATTATTATTATAAAGAAGTAAAATGGTGTCAAAATTCATGAAATCAGCGGGTGCCCTAGTTACCATTTTCCTGAATGAATTCAAACACCTCTTCCCCCTTAGATATCTCCATCCTCCATTCACGCTTGACTTGTTCCCGCTTGTCAAGCCCGTCTTTACTCCCTCTTGTGAGATTGGATATTGACTGAGAAAGCAGCGTGTCACATTCCCCTCCACCCAATTCCACTTTATTAGACCCCTTTTCACACCTCAACAGATTCTCTACAGGTTTCCAGAGAATATCCTCGGCTATATCTTTTTTTAATAATGTAAACTTGCTCCGTGTCTACTGCTACTGAAGGTAATGCACGACACTGGCCCGACAGTTGCCCCATATAATGTATTTGTGTGTATATATATATATATAATATACATCAGCTATGAACTATATACATACATACATACACACACACACACACACACACACACACACACACACACACACACACACTAGATCAGGGTTTCCCAAACTCAGTCCTGGGACCCCCCCCCCCCCCCCCCCCCCCCCCCCCCCCCTGGGTGCAGGTTTTGTTTGTTGCCATAGCACTACACAGCTGATTCAAATAACAAACTCCTCATTTTAGGCAAGTCAGTTAAGATTTGATTATTTTAATCCACTGTTCTAGAGTTGTGTACTGTTACAGAATGGGGATTAGGTGTTACAGAGTTGTGTACTGTTACAGAGTGGGGATTAGGTGTTACAGAGATGTGTACTGTTACAGAATGGAGATTAGGTGTTAGTTCATGTTAGTACAGAACCTAGAATGAAGCAATGCATTTGTGTTGTATTCTACATACTATGTTTGGACTGTATCCCCCTGCCAGTCTTGAGTTTCCCTCTGTGTGTCTGCCCGCACACATCTTGCCTGTCCTGACCTCTTCCACCCCCCCCCCCCCCCCAGCCACAGCCTATAACAGGACCTGACCCTAGCCAGCCCATGACGGGGCCTGACCCGAGCCAGCCTATGACGGGGCCTGACCCGAGCCAGCCTATGACGGGGCCTGACCCTAGCCAGCCTATGACGGGGCCTGACCCGAGCCAGCCTATGACGGGGCCTGACCCGAGCCAGCCTATGACGGGGCCTGACCCGAGCCAGCCTATGACGGGGCCTGACCCGAGCCAGCCTATGACGGGGCCTGACCCTAGCCAGCCTATGACGGGGCCTGACCCGAGCCAGCCTATGACGGGGCCTGACCCGAGCCAGCCTATGACGGGGCCTGACCCGAGCCAGCCTATGACGGGGCCTGACTCTAGCCAGCCTATGACGGGGCCTGACTCTAGCCAGCCTATGACGGGGCCTGACTCTAGCCAGCCTATGACGGGGCCTGACTCTAGCCAGCCTATGACGGGGCCTGACCCTTGCCAGCCTATGACGGGGCCTGACCCGAGCCAGCCTATGACGGGGCCTGACTCTAGCCAGCCTATGACGGGGCCTGACTCTAGCCAGCCTATGACGGGGCCTGACTCTAGCCAGCCTATGACGGGGCCTGACCCTAGCCAGCCTATGACGGGGCCTGACCCTAGCCAGCCTATGACGGGGCCTGACCCTAGCCAGCCTATGACGGGGCCTGACCCGAGCCAGCCTATGACGGGGCCTGACCCTAGCCAGCCTATGACGGGGCCTGACTCTAGCCAGCCTATGACGGGGCCTGACTCTAGCCAGCCTATGACGGGGCCTGACCCGAGCCAGCCTATGACGGGGCCTGACTCTAGCCAGCCTATGACGGGGCCTGACTCTAGCCAGCCTATGACGGGGCCTGACTCTAGCCAGCCTATGACGGGGCCTGACCCTTGCCAGCCTATGACGGGGCCTGACCCGAGCCAGCCTATGACGGGGCCTGACCCTAGCCAGCCTATGACGGGGCCTGGAGTTCCACATGAAAAACAGACAGAACCCTTGGTTTGTGTACTGTGTTACTGCATTGTGGAAATGGACTGTTTCCCTTTCCTGGACAGTCGCTCTCTGTGTGTCCATCCTGCCTGTCCTCAGTGTCCTCACAGTATCCCTCTGTTTTAGCCTGGTCCCAGATCTGTTTGTGCTGTCTTGCCAACTCCTACAGCTTTTGGCAACATTAACACAGTACAAACCTCTCTGGCACCATGCTACCACTGCTCTCCTCTGCTTGTCCTTCCTGCCCTGAGCCAGTAGCCAGTTTATAGCCTGTGACTGAAACCTAGAAGGCCACGTAGTCTTGGAAAAACAGTGTTTTTCTGGAATCAGCCTTAGTGTTAGGTGTGATTTGGACTGTGTTCAGGTACTCTGTGTGCTTAGCCATATCCCTGTCTGTCCCCCTCTGTGTCCAACCTGCCTGTACTGACAATGTCCCTCTGTGTGTCTGTCCCAGGCTGTCTCTGTTGGAGGAGTGGCGTGGGGTGCGTGATGATGCCCTGTCAGAGCTCAGCGGTATCCCCGACTGTATCTTCGTCCA
>NC_042970.1:7914327-7924327 GCF_901001165.1 Salmo trutta | reverse complement strand
GCTACATACAGACACCGGTTAGTCAGGCTAATTGAGGTAGTATGTACATGTAGATATGGTTAAAGTGACTATGCATATATGATGAACAGAGAGTAGCAGTAGCGTAAAAGAGGGGTTGGTGGGTGGTGGGACACAATGCAGATAGCCCGGTTAGCCAATGTGCGGGAGCACTGGTTGGTCGGCCCAATTGAGGTAGTATGTTCATGAATGTACAGTTAAAGGACAGAGTTCAGGGATTTTGGTTGTAATTCAGGTATTCAATTTGTCAAATTTCATTATTTTTTATGCACTCATACATTTTCTAACGGTATCAGATCATTTTTATGTTGTGTTAAAATAAATAAAATGGCATGTTCCTCATTTGCGTAAATACACTGGGCGTATTTACATATATACATATATTTAAATAAAGGGGTGGAACAGAACGGCAACCAGAAAAACTTGCTCTGTCGAGGCCTACCTGCACTCACCTCCACTGGGCTACCTCATTAATTACTGTTGTCACATTATGTCGAGGCCTACCTGCACTCACCTCCACTGGACTACCTCATTAATTACTGTTGTCACATTATGTCGAGGCCTACCTGCACTCACCTCCACTGGACTACCTCATTAATTACTGCTGTCACATTATGTCGAGGCCTACCTGCACTCACCTCCACTGGACTACCTCATTAATTACTGCTGTCGCATTATGTCGAGGCCTACCTGCACTCACCTCCACTGGACTGCCTAATTAATTACTGCTGTCGCATTATGTCGAGGCCTACCTGCACTCACCTCCACTGGACTGCCTCATTAATTACTGCTGTCGCATTATGTCGAGGCCTACCTGCACTCACCTCCACTGGACTGCCTCATTAATTACTGCTGTCGCATTATGTCGAGGCCTACCTGCACTCACCTCCACTGGACTGCCTCATTAATTACTGCTGTCACATTATGTCGAGGCCTACCTGCACTCACCTCCACTGGACTGCCTCATTAATTACTGCTGTCACATTATGTCGAGGCCTACCTGCACTCACCTCCACTGGACTGCCTCATTAATTACTGCTGTCACATTATGTCGAGGCCTACCTGCACTCACCTCCACTGGACTGCCTCATTAATTACTGCTGTCACATTATGTCGAGGCCTACCTGCACTCACCTCCACTGGACTGCCTCATTAATTACTGCTGTCACATTATGTCGAGGCCTACCTGCACTCACCTCCACTGGACTGCCTCATTAATTACTGCTGTCACATTATGTCGAGGCCTACCTGCACTCACCTCCACTGGACTGCCTCATTAATTACTGCTGTCACATTATGTCGAGGCCTACCTGCACTCACCTCCACTGGACTGCCTCATTAATTACTGTTGTCACATTATGTCGAGGCCTACCTGCACTCACCTCCACTGGACTGCCTCATTAATTACTGCTGTCACATTATGTCGAGGCCTACCTGCACTCACCTCCACTGGACTGCCTCATTAATTACTGCTGTCGCATTATGTCGAGGCCTACCTGCACTCACCTCCACTGGACTACCTCATTAATTACTGTTGTCGCATTATGTCGAGGCCTACCTGCACTCACCTCCACTGGACTACCTCATTAATTACTGTTGTCGCATTATGTCGAGGCCTACCTGCACTCACCTCCACTGGACTACCTCATTAATTACTGTTGTCGCATTATGTCGAGGCCTACCTGCACTCACCTCCACTGGACTGCCTCATTAATTACTGTTGTCGCATTATGTCGAGGCCTACCTGCACTCACCTCCACTGGACTGCCTCATTAATTACTGCTGTCGCATTATGTCGAGGCCTACCTGCACTCACCTCCACTGGACTGCCTCATTAATTACTGTTGTCACATTATGTCGAGGCCTACCTGCACTCACCTCCACTGGACTGCCTCATTAATTACTGCTGTCACATTATGTCGAGGCCTACCTGCTCTCACCTCCACTGGACTGCCTCATTAATTACTGTTGTCACATTATGTCGAGGCCTACCTGCACTCACCTCCACCGGACTGCCTCATTAATTACTGCTGTCACATTATGTCGAGGCCTACCTGCACTCACCTCCACCGGACTGCCTCATTAATTACTGTTGTCACATTATGTCGAGGCCTACCTGCACTCACCTCCACCGGACTGCCTCATTAATTACTGTTGTCACATTATGTCGAGGCCTACCTGCACTCACCTCCACTGGACTGCCTCATTAATTACTGCTGTCACATTATGTCGAGGCCTACCTGCACTCACCTCCACTGGACTGCCTCATTAATTACTGTTGTCACATTATGTCGAGGCCTACCTGCACTCACCTCCACTGGACTGCCTCATTAATTACTGCTGTCACATTATGTCGAGGCCTACCTGCACTCACCTCCACTGGACTGCCTCATTAATTACTGCTGTCACATTATGTCGAGGCCTACCTGCACTCACCTCCACTGGACTGCCTCATTAATTACTGCTGTCACATTATGTCGAGGCCTACCTGCACTCACCTCCACTGGACTGCCTCATTAATTACTGTTGTCACATTATGTCGCATAATTCAACTTCAAGTGTGTCAATATTAGGATACTCTCAGATTAAAAATCAACAGTTTGACTCTAGATTACACCTTTCTATACATACTTTACATTGTTTGAGAGATAATATCACTATAATCCAAAGCGTTCATTTTCGGGAAGTGGCTTTCATTTCAGCGCTTCTCATTACTAAACATTTCAACGGTATGAAATTATAACTTTTTTCAATTCCACCAAAAATCAACAACCATCAAAAATAAAGTTCTCTCACTTTTTTGTGATTTAAGTGTTGAGACGATGCATAAAACCCCTGATGGAGCTGTTAACGTCTTACAGATGCAACAAAATACAACAAAATACAAATGTATTGAGTCCCCATTCGGCCATTACCGGAGTGTGTTTGACAGGTCATTAAAAACATTTCCGCAGTCGTAACATTGACTGGAAAAGCGACAAGCGCGAGCACGAGTATACGGAAGTCCAAAGAAGACATATAAATAAATACAAAAATTCCCTTGTTTTGTCGATCACAACATCATTTTGCTTTTTCTTCTTAAACAAAAGTCGTTTTTTTTTGTCGAGATCACTAGATAAAGTCTATAAATAGGGGTGGGCTTAGTGATGATAGATTGACAGTATGGCTGAGGCGACCGAGCCCACGGTGGATCAGCACATCCATTTTTATTTGGGTCAGGGTCAGGGATTAACCCAGATAGAAATTCCATTATGTCTGTCTGTTATAGATGGCTTCCAGTTTTGGCTCCAATCCAATTTGCTATTCTACTTTAAATGGGTTGAATGTGGAATGTTCACTGCATGATAATATAACATTGAGCTCTGTGGGTGCACACTACTAATGAAAGTTGACCAAAGTTTACCAGACTACTAATAAAATATTATTTTAATCTCTTTAATAGTTTGAAATAGGGAGGTTCTGTCAATTGAAGTAAAAACACATTCACAAACAACAGTTAACTAGTAGTACATAAAAATAAAACTAGTAAAACAGGTGAAGTGTTGTGGTTTGTAAATACTCCCAACCATTCATGAAGACTACAGTTTATTTGTAATTTCAGCCACAAATGTTGTGGTGCTTTAGGACAGCTCCGCAATTCATCCAGTTACGTGTCAGACACATGCTCTAACACGTACAGTTTGTTTAGAATTTGTAATTCATCAGTTTGCCATAGATAAAAACGGCCCAGGCCTATACACTAGGACCAATGGGGGCTGCTGAGGGGAGGACGGCTCATAATAATGGCTGGAACGGAGCAAATGGAACGGCATCAAACACAAAGAAATAATGAGTTTGATACCCCTTCCACCTATTCCGCTCCAGCCATTACCACGAGCTCATCCTCCCTAATTAAGGTACCACCAACCTCCTGTGATTAGCAAATGGCTACTATAACAGATGGGCTCTAGTTAAAGGTGTTAGATATTTGAGGAGTTCTACTGCCTCTGGTTCACAATGAACACTGCCGTTGACCTATCATCAATACCACAGGAGGCTCTTGAGGGGAGGAAGGTTCATAACAATGGCCAGAACGGAGCTATTGGAATGGCATCAACCACATGGAAGGCATGTGTTTGATGTATTTGATACCATTCCACCTGTTCCGCTCCAGTCATTACCACGAGCTCGTCCTCCCATAATTAAGTTGCCACCACCCTCCTGTGATTAATACGTCCACTTCTATCAATAGAGTTTATCTCGTGATCTTGACAAAACGAGGGAATCATTGTTTTTTAATTCATATGTCCTCTCTGGACATCCGTAAGAGTATGAAAGAGTCCCAGGATTAAAATGAAAGCGATCAATCCAGCGAGATTTAAGTGACAAGTGGATTTTGCACCAAACACAGAAATAGACGCAGGCGGAAAAAGAACTTCATTGTCATACTTGAGTAAAAGTAAAGATACCCAGTAAAATCCTACTTGAGTAAAAGTAAAGATACTTTAAGGGAAGACTGAAGTAAAAGTGAAAGTCACCCAGTAAAATCCTACTTGAGTAAAAGTAAAGATACTTTAAGGGAAGACTGAAGTAAAAGTGAAAGTCACCCAGTAAAATACTACTTGAGTAAAAGTAAAGATACCCATTGAAATACTACTTGAGTAAAAGTAAAGATACCCATTGAAATACTACTTGAGTAAAAGTAAAGATACTTTAAGGGAAGACTGAAGTAAAAGTGAAAGTCACCCAGTAAAATACTACATGAGTAAAAGTAAAGATACCCATTGAAATACTACTTGAGTAAAAGTGAAAGTCACCCAGTAAAATACTACTTGAGTAAAAAGTCTAAAAGTATTTGGTTTTAAACGTACTTAAGTATCAAAAAGTAAAAGTATAAATAATTTCGACTTACTTATATAATGCATCCTCAGGTGGGCGTGGCAAGCGCGTTTCTACTTAATGAGAAAGCAATAATACAGCACATGATTCGTAGAGCCAGAGTTCCAATTATACATTACACTCTTGGGGGGGAACTCAACGTCTCTCAAGAGCTATGTGACAGACGTTTAATGTGCCGACTCTTTTAGTTAAAGTGTAAAAAGGTTCACTCAAGCTTTGCCCACACAGAAAACATTTTAGTGTTGTTGTTATTCATGTGTGAGGCTCTCAATTATTCTGGGCCAAAGCCAAGGTCTCAGTCCAATTAAGGAAAGGAATGGAGGTTTACGCACACATCCAGAATAGTTGTTGGACAAAAAAATAATAATTTAAGTACTGCCCACAAACATGGTTACAAAACAGGGATACAGTGATAACGTTTTGACGGATATGGACATTCCCTTTCATTCTATTGGCTCAGCCCAATCAATGCCATGCAGTTTGACACAGTCCTTCCTTCCTATCAAACGGTTTACCTTTTAATCTCTCTTTCTTTCTCCCCGAATCCATCTAATGATCTAGTTTGAAGAGAGTGACTGGGTGGATGGCCAGTGGCGCTCAGTGCCGTTAATGATGAGGGAGGACGATTTTTCATTTTTTTCCATGAGTATGGCCTTATTTCTATTACAGCATGTTGGATGACTGTCATTCATATTCCATTCACCCAGTTCAACGTAACAGCGATAGGTTTAGGCTACTACATGAAACTTGAATTTTCCCTATACCCATCATGAGGTTGCTATAACCTAACCTATGAATGAAAGTTTACAACCTAGTTGCAGAGAGGTCGAGAGACAAATTTGAGGTGACAGCTAGTGACAGATGGACAGACAGTGACACGCATTCAATACCACCTTGCACACTCTTGCCTGCATCTAGCTGATCTAGGGTGTAATCATTAGTCCAACAGTTTCTATTGGACAAATCCAGGTATGTTGATCCCTGTTTTGTTCCATTTGCTTCTGTTTAACACAAGTTTTTCAACAGAATCGGCGTAATGAATACACCCCTGATCACGCGTAAACACAGTTCACTTTCATAGCAGCCACGTTGTAGTCCTTCTCGCATCTATGCACTCTACTCCGCTCACCTTTTCCCTTCGCTTTGGACTTCAATGCACAACACATCTGCTGTATGTGACCAGGCGAAAAAACCTTTCCAAGCCAAACAGCTACACACAGCCTTCATCTTTGTCACCATATTAGCTAAAGTAACGTCAGGCCTGAACTACACAGCCTTTCAGAGAGAGAGAGAGAGGTTGGTACAGGCCTGAACTACACAGCCTTTCAGAGAGAGAGAGAGGTTGGTACAGGCCTGAACTACACAGCCTTTCAGAGAGAGAGAGAGAGGTTGGTACAGGCCTGAACTACACAGCCTTTAGGAGAAAAAGAGAGAAGTGAAGTAAGAGATAGATAGAGAGGGTTGTTATTGTTCCAGAGAGTGAACTACTCAGATTTCCTACTGAGTTCTACTGAATGTTTCATCGAACCACCTGTTCTCACTGTGACCAGTTCACACCTGCCACAGCACAAACAACACTACACCTTTATCAGTTGCACTGTAGATGGGAAAGCAGGACCGTTACAATCCGGGAGATGCACTTCACTTTAAATTATTTGTTTGTTTTGGCAGTGCCATTTTCAACTGTAGTCCCTGGGTTTTTCCAACGTAGTTTACATATATTAAAAACCATATATTAAATGAAATCATTACAACATCTCATAGAATAGCTTGACAGGAGGTGAAGACCAATTATGGGAAGACCAAACCAGAGAACAGCAACCCTAGACATACATGTTACATACATCATTGTGTAACAGCTGTCGGGAGAGAGAGTAGACCAAGGCGCAGCGGAGTTAGTGTTCATCATGATTTTAATTAACGTAAGAACACTATACAAAACTGAACAAAAACACGACAGCAAAACAGTCCTGTTAGGAAATAATCTAAACAGAAACAATTACCCACAAAACCCCAACGGAAAAAAACAGGCACTTATGTGTGACTCCCAATCAGCAACAACCAACAACAGCTGTGCCTGATTGGAAGCCACACGGCCAAAATCAATGAAACAGACCAACATAGAAAAATGAACATAGAACGCCCACCCAATGTAACACCCTGGCCTAACCAAAATAAATAACAAAAAAACCCTCTCTATGTTCCATCTCTATGGCCAGGGCGTTACATCATTGTTGGAAACTAGTAGGAAGAGGAGACGTTGTATGTTTTAGTCTCTCCTGACAGATTTGGGTCTGGATTCTGAGATTATCCAGTTTCTATGATATCCTATTGAATGCTAATATTAAGGTTTGCTTGGGAAGAGGAGAAAAACTCCCAAAGGATATCGCATATATTATATATAAAAATTTAATCGTTTTAAATCTGTTGATGGCTGTTGGACAGGTAGGAGAGGGAGGATGTCAGGTAGGAATAGGGAGGATGTCAGGTAGGAGTAGGGAGGATGTCAGGTAGGAGTAGGGAGGATGTCAGGTAGGCGAGGCAGGATGTCAGGTAGGAGAGGGAGGATGTCAGGTAGGAGTAGGGAGGATGTCAGGTAGGAGAGGGAGGATGTCAGGTAGGAGTAGGGAGGATGTCAGGTAGGAGAGGGAGGATGTCAGGTAGGAGAGGGAGGATGTCAGGTAGGCGAGGGAGGATGTCAGGTAGTAGAGGGAGGATGTCAGGTAGGAGGAGAATGAAATATGGGTCACTGTAGCTGTCAGCCAGTCGAGTCCTTTCCCCTGGGGGGAGACCCCTGTGGTGAGTGTTTCCTGCATCATCTCAGTACCTAGAACTACATCTCACGTGTGCTGGCCAGCTGCTCGATTGTTACGTCTGTCACAGAATACTCTACTCTGAACTAAATGTGTACGTGACTACTTCAACCACAACCTCGTCCCTAGGCTACTGTGCATTAGGAGGAAGAGTCTGAGAATGAGATTAACGTCCTAAACCATGGGGTGCAGATGGATGCTGTGTGGTGCTGGTGCAATATTTCTAACAAAAATAAATTACATTTCCCCCAAAACAAATGTAGCATACAATATAGCATAGTATTTGAACTATTATTTCATACAGTCATTATTGCTCATCTATATAAAGGGTGTCAATAATTTCTGACTCCACTGTGTGTGTGTGTGTGTGTGTGTGTGTACAGTATCTCACAAAAGTGAGTACACCCCTCACATTTTTGTAAATATTTGAGTATATCTTTTCATGTGACAACACTGAAGAAATTACACTCTGCTACAATGTAAAGTAGTGAGTGTACAGCTTGTATAACAGTGTACATTTGCTGTCCCCTCAAAATAACACAACACACAGCCATTAATGTCTAATGTCTAAACCGCTGGCAACAAAAGTGAGTACACCCCTAAGTGAAAATATCCAAATTGGGCCCAAAGTGTCAATATTTTGTGGCCACCATCATTTTCCAGCACTGCCTTAACCCTCTTGGGCATGGAGTTCACCAGAGCTTCACAGGATGCCACTGTAGTCCTCTTCCACTCCTCCATGACGACATCACGGAGCTGGTGGATGTTAGAGACCTTGCACTCCTCCACCTTCCGTTTGAGGATGCCCCACAGATGCTCAATAGGGTTTAGGTCTGGAGACATGCTTGGCCAGTCCATCACCTTTACCCTCAGCTTCTTTAGCAAGGCAGTGGTCGTCTTGGAGGTGTGTTTGGGGTCGTTATCATGTTGGAATACTGCCCTGCGGCCCAGTCTCCGAAGGGAGGGGATCATGCTCTGCTTCAGTATGTCACAGTACATGTTAGCATTCATGGTTCCCTCAATGAACTGTAGCTCCCCAGTGCCGGCAGCACTCATGCAGCCCCAGACCATGACACTCCCACCACCATGCTTGACTGTAGGCAAGACACACTTGTCTTTGTACTCCTCACCTGGTTGCCGCCACACACGCTTGACACCATCTGAACCAAATAAGTTTATCTTGGTCTCATCAGACCACAGGACATGGTTCCAGTAATCCATGTCCTTAGTCTGCTTGTCTTCAGCAAACTGTTTGCGGGTTTTCTTGTGCATCATCTTTAGAAGAGGCTTCCTTCTGGGACGACAGCCACGCAGACCAATTTGATGCAGTGTGCGGCGTATGGTCTGAGCACTGACAGGCTGACCCCCCACCCCCCTCCAACCTCTGCAGCAATGCTGGCAGCACTCATACGTCTATTTCCCAAAGACAACCTCTGGATATGACGCTGAGCACGTGCACTCAACTTCTTTGGTCGACCATGGCGAGGCCTGTTCTGAGTGGAACCTGTCCTGTTAAACCGCTGTATGGTCTTGGCCACCGTGCTGCAGCTCAGTTTCAGGTTCTTGGCAATCTTCTTATAGCCCAGGCCATCTTTATGTAGACCAACAATTCTTTTTTCCAGATCCTCAGAGAGTTCTTTGCCATGAGGTGCCATGTTGAACTTCCAGTGACCAGTCAGTATGAGGGAGTGTGAGAGCGATGACACCAAATTTAACACACCTGCTCCCCATTCACACCTGAGACCTTGTAACACTAACGAGTCACATGACACCGGGGAGGGAAAAGGGCTAATTGGGCCCAATTTGGACATTTTCACTTAGGGGTGTACTCACTTTTGTTGCCAGCGGTTTAGACATTAATGGCTGTGTGTTGAGTTATTTTGAGGCGACAGCAAATTTACACTGTTATACAAGCTGTACACCAACTACTTTACATTGTAGCAAAGTGTCATTTCTTCAGTGAAAAGATATACTCAAATATTTACAAAAATGTGAGGGGTGTACTCACTTTTGTGAGATACTGTATGTATGTACAGTGAGGGAAAAAAGTATTTGATCCCCTGCTGATTTTGTACGTTTGCCCACTGACAAAGAAATTATCAGTCTATAATTTTAATGGTAGGTTTATTTGAACAGTGAGAGACAAAATAACAACAAAAAAATATAGAAAACGCATGTCAAAAATGTTATAAAATGATTTGCATTTTAATGAGGGAAATAAGTATTTGACCCCTCTGCAAAACATGACTTAGTTCTTGGTGGCAAAACCCTTGTTGGCAATCACAGAGGTC
>NC_042970.1:7851827-7909327 GCF_901001165.1 Salmo trutta | reverse complement strand
GGTATTGGATAAAGTTCATGATGCCATCGACCTTAACAAGGACCCCAGGACCAGTGGAAGAAACATAGACCCTTAACATCAAAGATCCACCACCGTATTTTACAGTAGGTATGCTTCTGGTTTTTTAAATACCAATCCCACCACTGGTATGCGTGGCCAAAGAGCTCTATTTTCATGTCATCTGCCCAGGCTGTGTCTCTTCCAGCTGTGTAATTATCCACACTAGATAGCTCCAACTAGGCCAAACGCATGTCATATTCACCGGCACCACCCAGCCACAGCCCAGCCCATAGCTCACAACCCAACCCAGAGCCCAGCCCAGCGCCCAGCCCAGAGCCCAGCCCAGAGCCCAGCCCAGAGCCCAGCCCAGAGTACTCCCTGTGGCTCAGTTGGTAGAGCATGGTGTTTGCAATGCCAGCATGGTGTTTGCAACACCAGGGTTGTGGGTTCGATTCCCACAGGGGGCCAGTACAAATAAATTAAAAAAGAAAGAAAGAAAGAAAAATGTATGAAATGTATGTATTCACTACTGTAAGTCGCTCTGGATAAGAGCATCTGCTAAATGACTAAAATGTAAATGTAAAATGTACACAGTCCAGCCACAGTCCAGCTCACAACTCACAACCCAGCACACTACCCAGCCCACAACCCAACACAGAGCCCAGCCCAAAACCCAGCCCACAACCCAGCACACTACCCAGCCCACAGCCCAGTACCCAGCCCACAACCCAACCGCAACTCAGGATCTGTGTCTCTTCTAGTTGTGTGCTTATGGACACTGTGAGGGAGGATTAATGTGCTGGTCTGGTATAGTGTATCAGCAGTGGTACTCAGACATCCATCCCACTGTGTCTAATGTCGCAGTCTGATTCCCAAACGGCTCCTTAGTCCCTGTAATGTACACTACTTTAGACCAGGGCCCTGGTTGTACACTATGGTACTATATAGGGAATAGGGTGCCATTTACTATAAAACACAGATGTGTCATCACTGGAACATGAGTAAGGATGATCTGTTGGGAGATGGATACAATGGTCAATTAATGAGAGAGAGTGTAGATTAATGTAATGTCGTGTGTGTGTGTGTGTGTGTGTGTGTGTGTGTGTGTGTGTGTGTGTGTGTGTGTGTGTGTGTGTGTGTGTGTGTGTGTGTGTGTGTGTGTGTGTGTGTGTGTGTGTGTGTGTGTGAGGGAGGGAGGGAGGGAGGGAGGGATGGATGATAGATAGAGGGTGTGTAGGGAGGGATAGATAGAGGGTGTGATGGATGGATAGATGAAGGGAGGGAGGGAGGGATGGATGGATAGAGGGTGTGATGGATGGATAGATGAAGGGAGGGAGGGATGGATGGATGGATGGATGGATAGAGGGTGTGTAGGGAGGGAGGGGGGGATGGATAGAGGGAGGGAGGGAGGTAGTGTAGAGGCAGGAGATGGGAGGCTGGTAATGTCTGTTGTGTTGAAATATTGTCATGTATGTACGTATGTATGAAAGAGAGTATGTGAAGAGTTTATTTCCAAAATGCTATATCCACACATTTGTCTACTTTTTTAAAAAATAAGAAATGATTCCCTTATGGGTACCTTCATGTGTGTAAAATATTACTGTTCTCAGATTTGTTATTTACAGATTTTAGATGTGTATTAAAATGTGTGTTTTTTTGGGGGGGGCAAAAAAACTATCCGTTGTTTAGCTGGAATGGAATGTTGATGTACTTTATATTTCAATCAAATCAGTCAATCAAATGTATTTATAAAGCCCTTCTTACATCAGCTGATGTCTCAAAGTGCTGTACAGAAGCCCAGCCTAAAACCCCCAAACAGCAAGCAATGCAGATGGAAACTGTGATCTGTGTAGACTGTGATGTGGAGTTGTCTCACCTAGCTATTTTAAGATGAATGCACTGTGCGTCACTCTGGATAAAATGTCAAATGTAAATGTTTTACATACAGATTTCATAATTACTGTATTGATTCATAAAAAAATATGTATACTGTATATATTGATGTCACAAATATATTATTTGTACAGTTCTTAGATCCATTATAGGAAATATATGAGGATTGTCTTTCTGACGTCTCCCATTTTACTGCAACCGGTACATCTGATGATTCATAGCAGTAAGAGAGGTCTGTCACGTCCTGACCCTTGTAAGAGGTCATTTTCTATAGTACAGTGGTCAGGGTTCGTGACAGGGGGTGTTTTGGGTGGTTTTTTCTATGTTGTCTATTTCTATGTTTTAGTTCTAGTTTGTCTATTTCTATGTTGGGGTTGTTTGGGTTGATCTCCAATTGGAGGCAGCTGATCCTCGTTACCTCTAATTGGAGGTCATATTTATGTTGGTGTTTGTCCCACCTGTGTTTGTGGGTGATTATCTTTTGAGTAGTGTGTTTTCCTCTCTGCGTCACGGTTTGTTGTTTTTTGTGTTTCAAGTATTTAGTGTATTGCATTTAGTTTCACGGAATAAATATGTGAACAGCCGTGACAAGGTCAGTATAAATTGTAGTTTCAGGCCTCCTTTTCTTCCTATTCTCTTGTTCCACTAGATGAAGTAGTGCACTATATAGGAACTAGGTTACTAAAGTAGTGGACTATATAGGAACTAGGTTACTACAGTAGTGGACTATATAGGAACTAGTCTATAATATGTGGCTGGTTATTTGAATAATAAATAAATACAAGTGATGGCCATTTCCTTCATAACAATGAGATGCAACCATTAATGTCATCCTCTCTCTATGGGCCTTTGGTAGCTAGTAGTGACTATGTGACAAGGAGGATTTTTCAGATGAACAGGCTTAATCTGTCTTTTTTATTCCCCTTTACCCAGTGGCTTATATTGCCCTGAACCTTAATCTCCTCTGTCTCCTGCATAGCTGCCGGAAGGAGGGATGCTGGAAGGGCTGCAGCAACCCCTGATACATTTTAATAATTTTGCCCCCAAAATGATATTCCTTCCTGTGTGAACAGACATAAATCATTCAAAGTACTACACCAGTGAGCATCATTTAGCCACAGAGAATCACTAGTTATACTACACCAGAGAGCATCATTTAGCCACAGAGAATCACTAGTTATACTACACCAGAAAACATCATTTAGCCACAGAGAATCACTAGTTTCTAAACAATTGCATGGGATTACGTTTTATCACAAGCACTTACAGTCGGGAAGACTGCAATTTGGGCAGCAACTGTGCCAAATATAGAACAGCTTGTTGCTTTGTGGTTTGTGGCCATAGACATATAATCCATAGAATCATATTGGAACCTCTAACACTGGCAATTTTGACTGTTAAAAGAATACTTTGGGATTTTGGCAATGAGGCCCTTGATGTACTTCCCCTTGAACTCCTTGAAGTATCCCTTAAAACTCATGGGTACACTAGCAATGGCTGCCAGTCCTGTCAATGGCTGCCAGAACTGCCATCTATGGATTATATTTCTATGGTTGGTTGCGGCTGTCAGTTTTCCTTCTGCAAATTTCAAAATACAATTACGAGAAAAATGTAGTTTGGAAAGTAAATCCCTACTGCTTAAAAAAAAAATATATATATATATATCTATAAACCCTTTTTTTCTCAACAACTTTTGATTGGTTCTGAATGAACAGCACTTTTTTTCATATACAGTACCAGTCAAAAGTTTGGACACACCTACTCATTTAAGGGTTTTTCTTTATTTTTACTATTTTCTACATTGTAGAATAATAGTGAAGACATCAGAACTATGAAATAGCACATATGGAATCATGTAGTAACCAAAAAACTGTTAAACAATTCAAAATATATTTTATATTTGAGATTCTTCAAAGTAGCCACCCTTTGCCTTGATGACAGCTTTGCATGAACCATAAACAATTATTGAACATGCACCTGTGGAACGATCGTAAATACACTAACAGCTTACAGACGGTAGGCAATTAAGGTCACAGTTATGAAAGGACACTAAGGAGGCCTTTCTACTGACTCTGAAAAACACCAAAAGAAAGATGCCCCGGGTCCCTGCTCATCTGCGTTAACGTGCCTCAGACTTTCCGCAATAGGCTGAGAGAGGCTGGACTGAGGGCTTGTAGGTCTGTTGTAAGGCAGGTCCTCACCAGACATCACCGGCAACAACGTCACCTTCACTGAGGAGTCGCCGTTTTGTCACACCAGGGGTGATGGTCAGATGCGCGTTTATAGTTGAAGGAATGAGCGTTACACCAAGGCCTGTACTCTGGAGAGGGATCGATTTGGAGGTAGAGGGTCCGTGGAGGGTCCGTCATGGTCTGGGGCGGTGTGTCACAGCATCATCGGACTGAGCTTGTTGTCATTACAGGCAATCTCAATGCTGTGCGTTACAAGGAAGACATCCTCCTCCCTCATGTGGTACCCTTCCTGCAGGCTCATCCTGACATGACCCTCCAGCATGACAATGCCACCAGCCATACTGCTCGTTCTGTGCGTGATTTCCTGCAAGATAGGAATGTCAGTGTTCTGCCATGGCCAGCGAAGAGCCCGGATCTCAATCCCATTGAGCACGCCTGGGACCTGTTGGATCAGAGGGTGAGGGCTAGGGCCATTCCCCCCAGAAATGTCCGGGAACTTGCAGGTGCCTTGGTGGAAGAGTGGGGTAACATCTCACAGCAATAACTGGAAAATCTGGTGCAGTCCATGAGGAGGAGATGCACTGCAGTACTTAATGCAGCTGGTGGCCACACCAGATACTGACTGTTACTTTGATTTTGACCCCCCTTTTGTTCAGGGCACATTATTCCATTTCTGTTAGTCACATGTCTGTGGAACTTGTTCAGTTCATGTCTCAGTTGTTGAATCTTATGCTCATACAAATATTTTACACAAGTTTGCTGAAAATAAACGCAGTTGACAGTGAGAGGACGTTTCTTTTTTTGCTGAGTTTATATATATATATTATATATATATATATATATATATATATATATAAACTCAGCAAAAAAAGAAACGTCCTCTCACTGTCATATATATATATATATATATATATATATATATATATATATATATATATATATATATATTGTACAATCTGTGTGTCTCTTCACTGGCCTTGGGAATTGATGGCCATGTTGTTTTTATTACTCTCATTTGGTCACTGTCAGAGTAGCATCATTTCAGTCATCTGGTATTAAAAAAATGACATAGAATTGGATGAAATTCGTTTCTAAAAGGCAATTATTTTTTAAAAGAACCTGCTGTGTGAAAATCTCAAACGCCTTTGCTCAACAGTATGCCACTACGCAAATGCACCCGCTGGCTCCAGGTCATCTATAAGTCTTTGCTAGGTAAAGCTCCGCCTTATCTCAGCTCACTGGTCACCATAGCAACACCCACCCGTAGCACGCACTCCAGCAAGTATATTTCACTGGTCATCCCCAACGCCACCAGCTCCTTCGGCCGCCTTTCCTCACAACTTTCTTCTGCCAATGACTGGAACGAATTGCAAAAATCACTGAAGTTGGAGACTTATATCTCCCTCAATAGCTTTAAGCATCAGCTGTCAGAGCAGCTTACCGATCGCTGCAGCTGTACACAGCCCATCTGTAAATAACCCATCCAACCAACTACCTACCTCATCCAATATTTGTTTTTGTTTTTCTGCTCTTTTGCACACCAGTATTTCTACTTGCAAATCCTCATCTTCACATCTATCACTCCAGTGTTAATTGCTAAATTGTAATTATTTTGCAACTATGACCTATTTATTGCCTTACCTCCTTCATTTGCACACACTGAATACAGATTTTTCTATTGTGTTATTGACTGTACTTTTGTTTATCCCATGTGTAACTCTGTGTTGTTGTTTTTGTTGCACTGCTTTGCTTTATCTTGGCCAGGTCGCAATTGTAAATGAGAACTTGTTCTCAACTGGCCTACCTGGTTAAATTAAGGTGAAATAAAAATGCATTTAAAAAAATTCAATATAAGGGGCTTAATTGGCATTGGACCTATTCCGGACCTATTTTCTCTCCATGTCCCCGGATTGCTACCGCAAGCTCTGAACCTTTTCACCTGGATCATCGCAGTTAGCTAGCTGCAATCCGAGTGACTACTCCTGGCTAACGTCTGTCCCAAAGCAAGCACCAATTAGCCTTTAGCTAGCCCTGCTAGGCCCATTCTCCCGGCTAGCTGAAGAGGCCCATCAGCCACTCCTGGGCTACAATACCCGGACCCATTCTACTGCCGGTACGGGGCACGTAACCCCGCCGAGCCTTCATGACTGGACTACCGACGTAACCTGCTTGAGGGGGTACTCAACTGGCTCTTACGTCGCGACGTCCCCTGAATGCCCACCTGCTAGCCTGCTTGCTGCGGCCCGCTAGCTGCTAGCCGTGGCCCGCTAGCTGTCTAGAGCATATTGGACTGTTAGCTGAATAGATCCATCGGCCAATTTCATGGGCCACTATACCTATTTTGTCAATTGGACTTGGATCCCTCTGCTACTCGGAACCCTACTAATCCATCACGACTGGTCTATCGACGTCACCGCACGTGGAGGCTAAATCAGACTTTCCTCCGTCGCGACGTCCCTCCAAGGATCTTCTGCTGGCTTGCTAGCCCCGGCCTGCTAGCTGTCTGAATCGCCATGTTTCCAGCCAGCCCAACCACTCACTGGATCCCTATGATCACTCGGCTACGCATGCCTCTCCCCAATATCAATATGCCTTGTCCATTACTGTTCTGGTTAGTGATTATTGTCTTATTTCACTGTAGAGCCTCTAGCCCTGCTCAATATGCCTTAACCAACAATTTAGTTCCACCTCCCACATATGCGGTGACGATCACCTGGTTCAAAAGTCTCTAGAGACAATATCTCTCTCATCATTACTCAATGCCTAGGTTTACCTCCAATGTACTCACATCCTACCATACCTTTGTCTGTACATTATGCCTTGAATCTATTCTATCGTGCCCAGAAACCTGCTCCTTTTACTCTCTGTTCCGAACGTACTAGACGACCAGTTCTTATAGCCTTTAGCCGTACCCTTATCCTACTCCTCCTCTGTTCCTCTGGTGATGTAGAGATTAATCCAGGCCCTGCAGTGCCTAGCTCCACTCCTACTCCCCAGGTGCTCTCATTTGTTGACTTCTGTAACCGTAAAAGCCTTGGTTTCATGCATGTCAACATTAGAAGCCTTCTCCCTAAGTTTGTTTTATTCACTGCTTTAGCACACTCTGCCAACCCGGATGTCTTAGCCGTGTCTGAATCCCGGCTTAAGAAGACCACCAAAAACCCTGAAATTTCCATCCCTAACTATAACATTTTCCGACAAGCTAGAACTGCCAAAGGGGGTTGCCGCTTGCTGTAGACCACCCTCTGCTCCCAGCTGTGGCCTGGACACCATATGTGAATTGATTGCCCCCCATCTATCTCCAGAGCTCGTGCTGCTAGGTGACCTAAACTGGGACATGCTTAACACCCCGGCCATCCTACAATCTAAGCTTGATGCCCTCAATCTCACACAAATGATCAATGAACCTACCAGGTACAACCCCAAATCTGTAAACACGGGCACCCTCAAAGATATCATCCTAACCAACATGCCCTCCAAATACACCTCTGCTGTTTTCAACCAAGATCTCAGCAATTACTGCCTCATTGCCTGCATCTGTAATGGGTCTGCGGTCAAACGACCACCCCTCGTCACTGTCAAACGCTCCCTAAAACACTTCAGCGAGCAGGTCTTTCTAATCGACCTGGCCCGGGTATCCTGGAAGGATATTGACCTCATCCCGTCAGTAGAGGATGCCGGGTTATTCTTTAAAATTGCCTTCCT
Organism: Salmo trutta; assembly: GCF_901001165.1. Lineage (NCBI taxonomy): Eukaryota > Metazoa > Chordata > Actinopteri > Salmoniformes > Salmonidae > Salmo > Salmo trutta. The sequence goes on along the minus strand of NC_042970.1, from coordinate 7,901,537 downwards.
CACCACCTAAAAAAAGCATGCCCTATTTAAAAATGTTTGAACCAAGAACAGATATAGCCCTTGGTTCTCTCCAGACTTGACTGCCCTTGACCAGCACAAAAACATCCTGTGGCATTCTGCATTAACATCGAATAGCCCCCGTGATATGCAACTTTTCAGAGAAGTTAGAAACCAATATACACAGGCAGTTAGGAAAGCTAAGGCTAGCTTTTTCAAGCAGAAATTTGCATCCTGTAGCACAAACTTAAAAAAGTTCTGGGACACTGTAAAGTCCATGGAGAATAAGAGCACCTCCTCCCAGCTGCCCACTGCACTGAGGATAGGAAACACTGTCACCACCAATAAATCCACTATAATTGAGAATTTCAATAAGCATTTTTCTATGGCTGGCCATGCTTTCCACCTGGCTACCTCTACCCTGATCAACAGCCCTGCACCCCCTGCAGCAACTTTCCCAAGCCTCCCCCATTTCTCCTCCCCCCAGAATCTAGATAGCTGATGTTCTGAAAGAGCTGCAAAATCTGGACCCCTACAAATCAGCCGGGCTAGACAATCTGGACCCTCTTTCTAAAATTATCAGCCGAAATTGTTGCAACCCCTATTACTAGCATGTTCAACCTCTCTTTCGTATTGTCCGAGATTCCCAAAGATTGGAAAGCTACCACTGTCATCCCCCTCTTCAAAGGGGGAGACACTCTAGACCTAAACTGCTACAGACCTATATCTATCCTACCCTGCCTTTCTAAGGTCTTCGAAAGCCAAGTTAACAATCAGATTACCGACCATTTCGAATCCCACTGTACCTGCTCCACTACGCAATCTGGTTTCAGAGCTGGTCATGGGTGCACCTCAGCCACGCTCAAGGTCCTAAACGATATCATAACCTCCATCAATAAGAGACATTATTGTTCAACCGTATTCATTGACCTGGCCAAGGCTTTCGACTCTGTCAATCACCACATTCTTATCGGCAGACTCAACAGCCTTGGATTCTCAAATGATTGCCTCGCCTGGTTCACCAACTACTTCTCAGATAGAGTTCAGTGTGTCAAATCGGAGGGCCTGTTGTCCGGACCTCTGGCAGTCTCTATGGGGGTGCCACAGGGTTCAATTCTAGGGCCAACTCTCTTCTCTGTATACAGCAATGATGTCGCCCTTGCTGCTGGTGATTCTCTGATCCACCTCTACGCAGACGACACCATTCTGTATACCTCTGGCCCTTCTTTGGACACTGCGTTAACTAACCTCCAGATGAGCTTCAATGCCATACAACTCTCCTTCCGTGACCTCCAACTGCTCTTAAATGCAAGTAAAACTAAATGCATGCTCTTCAACCGATCGCTGTCTGCACCTGCCGGCCCGTCCAGCATCACTACTCTGGACAGTTCTGAATATGTGGACAACTACAAATACCCAGATGTCTGGTTAGACTGTAAACTCTCCTTCCAGACTAACATTAAGCATCTCCAACCCAAAATTAAATCTAGAATCGGGTTCCTATTTCGCTGACTATCCTACCGATCCTCAACTTTGGCGATGTCATTTACAAAATAGCCTCCAACACCCTACTCAACAAATTGGATGCGGTCTATCACAGTTCCATCTGTCACCAAAGCCCCATATACTACCCACCACTGCAACCTGTACGCTCTGGTTGGCTGGCCCTCACATCATACTCTTCGCCAAACCCACTGTCTCCAGGTCATCTACAAGACCCTGCTAGGTAAAGTTCCCCCTTATCTCAGCTCGCTGGTCACCTTAGCAGCACCCACCTGTAGCACGCGCTCCAGCAGTTATATCTCTCTGGTCACCCCCAAAGCCAATTCCTCCTTCGGCTGCCTCTCCTTCCAGTTCTCTGCTGCCAATGACTGGAACGAACTACAAAAATCTCTAAAACTGGAAACACTTATCTCCCTCACTAGCTTTAAGCACCAGCTGTCAGAACAGCTCACAGATTACTGCACCTGTACATAGCCCATCTATAATTTAGCCCAAACAACTACCTCTTCCCCTACTGCATTTATTTATTTATTTATTTTGCTGCTTTGCACCCCATTATTTCTATTTCTACTTTGCACTTTCTTCCACTGCAAATCTACCATTCCAGTGTTTTACTTGCTATATTGTATTTACCTCGCCCCCGTGGCCTTTTTTGCCTTTACCTCCCTTATCTCACCTCATTTGCTCACTTTGTATATAGACTTATTTTTCTACAATATTATTGTCTGTTTGTTTAACTCCATGTATAACTCTGTGTTGTTGTATGTTTCGAATTGATTTGCTTTATCTTGGCCAGGTCGCAGTTGTAAATGAGAACTTGTTCTCAACTGGCCTACCTGGTTAAAAAAAGGTGAAATAAAAAATTAAGAATTAATTGGAAACGTGTTTACATTGCCAGAGCAAGTGAAATAGATAATAAACAAAAGTAAAATAAACAATATAAAATTGACCGTAAACATTACAACCAGTGTTCTTTCACTCCAACATCTGTGGATGTGTGTGTACTGTATGTACTTTCCACTCACCTCCTGTGGCTGTTCTATAGCCTCTTCTCATGCTGTTTTCTGTTCTGTTCCACCAGGCTCTGCTGGTCCTGGCATCTCCCTCTGGACCTGGGGTGTGTCGGGGGCTATGGTGAGGACATGTGCCTCAGCGGGAGGACTGGATGTCATGGAGGAGATGGATTGGGGCTGCGGAGAGGATTGGTTAAAGTGTTGGAGAGAGGAGGGCTGGGCACAAAGCTTGGGAAAGAGAGAAGACTGGAGAGAGGAAGGGCGAGAGAGAGAGGGCAGGGAACCGGGACAGGGCTGGGGCAAGAGACAAGGCTTGGGGGAGACCTGGGTCTTGGGACAAGCCTGGCACCAAGCCTGCATCGAGACCTGGGAGGCTGGTCATTCACCCTGCTGGTCCTGCTCCTCCTACGCCCGGTGTTCCCCCAGTGCCCTGACAGCTGCCACTGTGTGTGGGAGAGCAGCATGGTGCTGTGTACGGACGCTGGGCTCCGTGAGTTCCCCCAGGGCCTTCCCCCGGACACCGTCACCCTCCACCTGGAGAGGAACTACATCCGCTCGCTCCCCGAGAGCGCCTTTAGGCAAGGAACATAACAGTTGTGATTTTTTTATTCCCCTTGCTTCATTATTGTCATTAGTTCATTTAATTAATTAATTAATTGATTAATTAATGAATTAATATTTATTTTTCTATTTCTTCCATTACAATTCATATCTGGCTCCCAGTTTGGTTTTAGTTCCAGGTCTAATTATGATGTTTCTGACACTTCCTCTTGTTATATCCCTTCCCTTCAGGGAGCTGACCCACCTGAGGGAGCTTTACCTCTCCCACAACCGCATCGACACCCTCTCCTCCGGGGCCCTGCGCCACCTGAGCTCAGAGCTCCGTCTCCTGGATCTTTCACACAACCAGTTACGCCAGGCCAGCCGGGACGAGTTCAGTTCCACGCGGGCCAAGACACGCCTCTACCACAACCCGTGGCACTGTGACTGTACCCTGCAGGAGCTGATGGAGACGTTAAATCTAGAGCCGGAGACAGTCAATGGGATTGTGTGTGAGAGCTCGGTGAGGAGCGCCGGGGAGGTGAGTCGCTGGGAGGATCCAGGGGGTGCAGGGGAGCACGCCGGTCAACCGCTGGTTAAGTTGCTCGACTCTGGGGTGAACTTCTGTAATCTCCAGCGGAAGACCACGGATGTGGCTATGCTGGTGACCATGTTCGTGTGGTTCTTCATGGTCATTGTTTATGTGGTTTACTACGTGAGACAGAACCAAGCTGAGACCAGAAGACATCTGGAGTATCTGAAGAGTTTGCCCAGTCCGAGGAAAACACCCACTGAGACAGACACGATAAGCACTGGTCTCTGAACTATTTATTTATTGCCTTTATTTAATCAGGTAGGTTATTGAGAACACATTCTCTTTTACAAAAACAACCAAGAGAAGGCCTACGAAAAGGCCGTAGAGACAATTCATGTCTCTGTATTGGGACAGAGCTTGTTAATTGAAAATTGACTCTCTATAACAACTTTGACTTTAATTAAATGATTACAGCATTTTATTTTTGTAACTACTGGGTCTTTTCCATAATTATTTATATTTTTTTGCCCTAACTACGTTTATAAAAAAAAATATGTTTTTGTATTCACTGGCATATGCACAGCTTTAACGCTGTCCAAATGGAGAGAGAAAGACCAGAAGAAGAAAGAAACAGAGAAGACAATATTGATCAGCACCTTTCATCTTCAATACTGGTGGCTTTCATCATCAATACTGGTGGCTTTCATCATCAATACCGGTGACTTTCATCATCAATACTGGTGACTTTCATCATCAATACTGGTGGCTTTCATCATCAATACTGGTGGCTTTCATCATCAATACTGGTGGCTTTCATCATCAATACTGGTGGCTTTCATCATCAATACTGGTGGCTTTCATCAATACTGGTGGCTTTCATCAATACTGGTGGCTTTATACTGGTGGCTTTCATCATCAATACTGGTGGCTTTCATCATCAATACTGGTGGCTTTCATCATCAATACTGGTGACTTTCATCATCAGTACTGGTGGCTTTCATCATCAGTACTGGTGGCTTTCATCATCAATACTGGTGGCTTTCATCATCAGTACTGGTGGCTTTCATCATCAGTACTGGTGGCTTTCATCATCAATACTGGTGGCTGTCACGCCCTGACCTGAGAGAGACGTTTTTCTCTGTTTAGTTAGGTCGGGGTGTGATATGGGGTGGGCATTCTATGTATTTATATTTCTATGTTTTGGCCAGGTATGGTTTCCAATCAGAGGCAGCTGTCTATCGTTGTCTTTGATTGGGAACCATACTTAGGCAGCCTTTTCCCACCTGTGTTTTGTGGGTAGTTATTTTCTATTTTGTTATCTGTTACCTGACAGAACTGTTGGCTTTCGTTTTGTTTCTTTGTTCTAGTGTTCTCAGCATTAAAATATTATGAACACTTACCACGCTGCGCTTTGGTCCCCTCTCTATGACAGCCGTAACAGTGGCTTTCATCATCAATACTGTTGGCTTTATACTGGTGGCTTTCATCATCAATACTGGTGGCTTTATACTGGTGGCTTTCATCATCAATACTGGTGGCTTTATACTGGTGGCTTTCATCATCAATACTGGTGGATTTCATCATCAATACTGTTGGCTTTATACTGGTGGCTTTCATCATCAATACTGTTGGCTTTATACTGGTGGCTTTCATCATCAATACTGGTGGCTTTATACTGGTGGCTTTCATCATCAATACTGGTGGCTTTCATCATCAATACTGGTGGATTTCATCATCAATACTGGTGGCTTTATACTGGTGGCTTTCATCATCAATACTGTTGGCTTTATACTGGTGGCTTTCATCATCAATACTGGTGGCTTTCATCATCAATATTGGTGGCTTTATACTGGTGACTTTCATCATCAATACTGTTGGGTTTATACTGGTGGCTTTCATCATCAATACTGTTGGCTTTATACTGGTGGCTTTCATCATCAATACTGGTGGCTTTATACTGGTGACTTTCATCATCAATACTGTTGGGTTTATACTGGTGGCTTTCATCATCAATACTGGTGGCTTTATACTGGTGGCTTTCATCATCAATACTGTTGGCTTTATACTGGTGGCTTTCATCATCAATACTGGTGGCTTTCATCATCAATACTGGTGGCTTTATACTGGTGACTTTCATCATCAATACTGGTGGCTTTCATCATCAATACTGGTGGCTTTCATCATCAATACTGGTGGCTTCATCATCAATACTGGTGGCTTTCATCATCAATACTGGTGGCTTTCATCATCAATACTGGTGGCTTTCATCATCAATACTGGTGGCTTTCATCATCAATACTGGTGGCTTTCATCATCAATACTGGTGGCTTTCATCATCCATTGTACTCTTAACAGGGAATACTCACCTTGACCAAATGATGTTTGACAGACAGATAGCAGATCGTTACAAACATATAACCTGAGGGAGTGTCTGTATATCAGGTTCCAAAGGCATGTGATGTTGTTTAGTGTTCAGGATCATTAGTCCTACTTCATCTCTCTCCAGCCCTTGACGATCAGTGAAGAAGGCTATTTTAACCTCTCACTCTACAAGGTCACTGAGTCTGAACCAGCCAGTCATCTACGTTCATATCCTATGTTTTATCACCCTACGAGACCAGGACACAGTCTGAGATCCTCTTGCAGGCCACTGTTGACCAATTCAAAGTCTAGGTTGAAAACTAAAGGAGATCGGGCATTTGCCATTAAGACCCCGAGACTTTGGAATGGTCTGCCAGAGGACATCAGGCTTATAGATTCAGTGCCTCTTTTTAAATCCCTTCTGAAGACACACTTTTGTAAAGATGCTTAGTACTTTTATTTTATGACGTGAAGCATGTTACTTGTATAGAAAAGCGCTATTATTACATTAAACCCCACTAATCCCTAAATCCGCACCAGATCCATTCCTTCCTGCTGTTGTAATTTTACCCTGGCCCTAGGAAGCAGGTGGTGAAACTGTTTTTCAGTCATCAAGTACGTAACAAGCAATCATTTCTAAATTGGCCAAGTGGGAGAGACTAGTGTATGACGGCAGGGTATCAGCTGTCTCGGAAGCAGAGAAGTAAATTGAGACCTGATTTAGATTTGGTTTAATAATTAACATTATCTTTGCTAAAAATGATCAGACGAATGAAACTAACTTGGTTTTTAAGAAATGCTTTTTTCTGTGGATCCTAATGTATCTTCTTAGTGCTGTTTTAAGGCCTGGTTTTCTGTCTGTGTGGTTAAAGTTACGGTCCTATATTTTCCTCCTGGACTTTGTTATTGTTAGTGAAGTGAGTTTAAAGAGACAGTTGACTTTGAGATATTTCCAATTGAGCCAAAATATGCAGCTATTACCGTGAATGCAGTCTCCGCGAACAGTCTTCACGCCATGGATTGAAACTAGTGGCTCTATTCAGTCATGGAAGTTCAGCATTACAGCCTAATTGAAATTTAAAGGCAATGTTCCCGCATCAGCAGAGACTGTATTCACGGTAAACGTTGCATATGCCAGCTCAATGGGAAAGGATCTTAAAATGTATATCGCAGAATCTGTAACGCTTCAGCAATCCAGACTGAATAGGTTAATGTCGTGAACTAAATGAAAGCATGCAGGTGAATGTGTTACGAACGTGTAATATGTTGAATGACTTTTTTCTGACATTATTGAAATCCAAAGCTGAAATGGATTGAGAATGACTCCTGTACCATATTGTTGTTATCTCAATCAGAATAGGATGTTATGTGTGTCATGATAAAAAAAAACAGTTTGTACAGTAGCCTATATGTGGTACGTTTCTGTGGAGATATTCCTAGTCCATTTGTCTCAGACAAACCCTAAGACGTTTTGTATTTTGTGTGTAATGTTGTGGCATTCAGAGTTCCATTCTAGCACAGGTTGTGGTATAACACTGTCAATTTAAATGACAGCGATGTCAAGTTAAATGATACCACTGTCATTTTAAACGATAGCAATGTCAATTTAAATGACAGCAATGTCAAGTTAAATGATACCACTGTCATTTTAAACGATAGCACTGTCAATTTAAATGACAGCGATGTCAAGTTAAATGATACCACTGTCATTTTAAACGATAGCACTGTCAATTTAAATAACAGCACTGTCAAGTTAAATGATACCACTGTCATTTTAAACGATAGCACTGTCAATTTAAATAACAGCACTGTCAAGTTAAATGATACCACTGCCAATTTTATATGATAGCACTGTCAATTTAAATAACAGCACTGTCAATTGAAATGATAGCACTGCCCCTTTAAATGATAACTCAACTCCTTTAATTGATAGCACTGTCCTGTCATTAACTGTAGTGTAACTGTTTAATGTCATAGGCTACAATGAATATAGACCACAACCTGAGTGACAAAACCGGTTCTGTGGAGATGCCAATAACCCAGACAACAAGAACCAAGCATGCCTCCTTCTGTGTCATTTTTACAAAGTTTTTTTATTTGTGATGTATTTTTGTCCTGCTGATTTGTTTTTTTCTCCTGTTGTTTTTAAATGTCAATAATTATTCTAACAAAGATGACATCGTAGATTCGGGAACCAATACATCAAATAATAAATGAACTTTAAAACCAAATTTCGGGGAAAAAAATTAAATATATAAAAAATAAAACAAACGTGGCTCTGTGTTGTTTAGAGAAATGCTTCTACCTTTTATTGCTACGGTGAAAGGTCAAAGGTCAAAGGTGAAAGGTCAAAGGTCAGGAAAGAAAAGGAAAAAAATATAAAGACAGGATGACAATCAATTCATACAGTTACTGATGATTGTGGTTGGAAATGTTTCCCATTCTTTCTCTTATGTAGCATGCTTAAAAAAACAATCTGAAAATATTGAAAAAAAAGGTTTTACATTTTACAAAATAGTACATGATATGAACTTCGCACCTCCTCACAAAATGTTGCATACTCTCTCCAATGAAGAAAACAACATATAAACTGGGGTGCCACCCACTTGTGATCCATGGTCTCTCCTTGTGTGTTCTGACTACCTCCCACCCCTCGAATATACATTTAGCTCAAACACACAGACCAACGGAAAGGCCCATACAGGACACAGAATCTAGATTTGGTATGGCTTCTATCTCTGGGAATATAATACCGTCAACAACAAAAAAGTTCAATCATACTTTCAGGTTACAGAAACGAATAATCTCCCCAGATATGTTTTACGCTACACACTCTTCTCTGGAGCATTATGGGGGGTGTGAATAACAACCAAAAAAAACAAAACAACAAAAATAAATAAAATAAAAAGCGACTTCAGCTTGTTACTTGTTTTTTTTCTTTTATTTCCAATTTACATGAATCAAAACCGTAACAAAAACAAAATCATGATCATATTTAATAATACTAATAATAATAGTAATGATGTTGTTGTTTTAACAATATTACTATTATAATTAATATAACAAATATATATACACACCCTGACAAACGAACGCACCCTCTGCCCTGGTCATGGTGCTTTCCCTCTGTGTGTAAATGAGTAGCGATATCAAGTCTAATGTCCTGTTCCTAGAGGGGCATGGCCAGGGCCGAGGTACTTCCTGCCAGGGCAGAAGGTACTTCCTGTGTGAGGGGACAGCGGGGGGAGTGGAGTGGGGTAGGTCAACGGTCAAAGTCAACTTCTGGTGGGCTTCTCACAACATGAGGTCTAATGCACCAAAGAGATCGCCCAAGCTGGATTTGTAAACTTGGATACAGGGTTTAACCATGTTTTGTTGTTTCTTTCTGTGTGTGTGTGTGTGAGGTAGCTTAAAATATTACAATTAAAACAAAATAAAACAAACCAAAAAAGTTTAGAGCTGGGATTGATTCCGAATTGAACAGGTCTCTAACAAAATATATTATGGACATGGTTTATGTGTCTTTGGGCTACCATGGTGGAGGGTCAGGGTTGGGTTGGGGGAGGGGGGGAGGGAGCAACATTTACCACTCTGAAAAATGATCTCAGCGTGAAATGTACTCTCTGAAAAATGTATATATATATGTATACACACATATACATATATGTACACACGTTATAAACATGTTACTAATACATTAGTATCTGGTTGTTAAAAGAATACAGATTTGTTTTACAACAATAGCACCATTTGACTTTATTATAACACACAGTAACTTCCTGATACACACTGGGGCGACGGTTGGAAGTAGGAACACCTGCACTTTTCACACTGTTAGATGTTTTGGTTTGGATTTGATAATATGTTTAGGGTGTGGAGGTATTTTAGAGGAACAAGAAAAGGAGGAACTTATAGAATAGGTATGTTGTTGTGCGTGGGGCCTTTTTTTTACAGGTTAACACACTCAGTCCTAACACACCTGGGACCCACACCTGAACACCTGAACACCTGAACACCTGAACACCTGAACACCTGAACAATAAATAACACCAACTCATTGGCTGCCTCTTTCTCCTCTTTCTCCTCTTTCTCCTCTTTCTCCTCTTTCTCCTCTTTCTCCTCTTTCTCCTCTTTCTCCTCTTTCTCCTCGATCCTTCTTGTTAGTGGGGAGGTGCTCCCAGGGTGGGGGGTGGGGGGTGGGGCGGATGGAGGGATAGGGCTGAGGCACCATGGGAGGGGGGGGTCTGATGGAGTGAGACTGGAAGGTCATGAAATCCCAGATGAATATTGCCGGTGCCATTCAGTGCAGGACTTAGTTGGAAAAAGCACTTTTTACTTAAACAAAAAATTATATGAAAGTGTTGTGATCTTTCTCTTTTCTTTCTTTCATTCTTCCTTTTTTGATAGAAGTGTGTGTTCCTCTCTCTCATATTTTATGTGTTTTTCCCCTCTACTTCTCCTTCTATTCATCCCTCTTTCTTTACAAGAAGCAAACTGCGCCGACGTCAACACCAAACTCCTGGTCCGCTCCTCCAATATCCACAGGAGCAATGTCCACGATGGGCAGCCGGCTGGTCTTCTGTGATCTGTACTCAATCACTGTCTTTCCCCACGTTCCTTTATGTTTCTGGGGACAGAGTGATAGACATGTTACAGATATAGATAGGGGACAGACATGTTACAGATATAGATAGGGGACAGACATGTTACAGATATAGATAGGGGACAGACATGTTACAGATATAGATAGGGGACAGACATGTTACAGATATAGATAGGGGACAGACATGTTACAGATATAGATAGGGGACAGACATGTTAGACATAGATAGGGGACAGACATTTTGCAGATATAGATAGGGGACAGACATGTTACAGACATGTTACAGACATAGATAGGGGACAGACATGTTACAGATATAGATAGGGGACAGACATGTTACAGACATAGATAGGGGACAGACATGTTACAGACATAGATAGGGGACAGACATGTTATAGACATAGATAGGGGACAGACATGTTACAGACATAGATAGGGGACAGACATGTTATAGATATTGATGGGGACAGACATGTTACAGACATAGATAGGGGACAGACATGTTACAGACATAGATAGGGGACAGACACGTTATAGACATAGATAGGGGACAGACATGTTACAGACATAGATAGGGGACAGACATGTTATAGATATTGATAGGGGACAGACATGTTATAGACATAGATAGGGGACAGTGAATGAGTGTATTTGTGGGTTAGGGTTAAATAGTCTCAGAACTCTTCTGTGTGTTTTCATCACAGTGCAGCCATCCTCCATCACATTGTATGTAAAGTGGCTGTTGCCTGTGTGTGGGGGTATATGTGTGTGTGTGTGTGTGTGTGTGTGTGTGTGTGTGTGTGTGTGTGTGTGTGTGTGTGTGTGTGTGTGTGTGTGTGTGTGTGTGTGTGTGTGTGTGTGTGTGTGTGTGTGTGTGTGTGTGTGGGGGGGGGGGGGTATATGTGTGTGTGTGTGTGTGTGTGTGTGTGTGTGTGTGTGTGTGTGTGTGTGTGTGTGTGTGTGTGTGTGTGTTTTCATCCTCTCACCGTGCAGCCGTCCTCCATAACGGCGTATGTAAATCGGCTGTTGCCCTCAGCTCTTATCTCCACGTCGTTGGAGCCCTGGAGCAGCACGGCCTTCTTCAGGTTGCCCGTGGCCCCGTCCATGTAGGCCACGCTGTTCTTGCAGTGGTAGGTGAGGTTCTGGCTAGCCTCGGTGGACAGCAGCCGCAGGAAGGTCATCTGGACGCTGGCAGTGTTGGCTGCCAGACTGTCATCACCATAGCTGAACTGTAGAGGGCAGCAGAGAGAGAGAGAGGAGGGGAGAACAGGGCGGTTAGGACCAGTACAACAATGGATATCATTTCACAATGTCAATGGTTAAAACTAGTGAGAGAGGACAGGGAGACAGGGATGTAAGAATCAAGCACATCATTATATCAGAACTATATCAGAATTTTAACTGACTTAGTGGCATTGATTGAGATAATGTACGTAAAAAGTACTTGTGTCGTATTTTAGTAAAAAAAAACACAGGAATCCCCTAAAGGACTGAAACAGACTAATCACAGAGAGGCTTGAGTAAATAAGTGCACTGCACACTTAATTGATGTCACCTGAGATTGAAGAGGAAAAATCAGGATTGTATTATCGTGATAATATATAGAAGAGACCGAAGAGAGATTGAGTCGTGACTCACGTGGAATCCTCCGTTCATGGTCTCTCCGAACCAGACGTGTTTGGCAGCCTTGCTCTTGCTGGACCACCAGTTCTTCTTGGGGATGCTGGCGGGCTTGGGGTAGACGCAGGACTCTCCAGTCTCCATGTTACAGTAGACCTTGATGGCATCTATGGTGCAGCCCTGGTTAGGGTCGATCCAGTACTCTCCTGCAGACAGAGGAGAAGGAGACGGCTCAGATTGAATCAGCTCTTATTACTCTATAAAACACACATTCATATTTACTTTCTCTTTTGAATAAGACAGAATCTTCCAGACTTCCTAAATATTATGGAATTTTTGCCCGACCTAATCAGTGGGGGCAGGAGAAACGTCACCTGACCAGGAGAAACTTTAGGGCCCTGAGTTTTTCCTGGTCAAGTCATGTTGCTTGGCTAAAACTCTTGACCCCTTAACAAAGAGGCAATCTTCGCTCCTATCCGTCACATACCGCTCTTCCAGTCGGGGTGGCACAGCTTCAGGTCTCTGCAAGTACGTGCAGGGTTCTTCTTGGAGCCCTCGGGGGAGCGGATGTTCTCGATCTGGTTGTTGAGGGACTTGAGCGTGGCGTCCACCTCGGCGTCGTGCGTCCTCAGGTTTCCGGAGGCCTGGTCGGCCCTCATGTACCTCAGGGGATCGGGGGACTTCTCAGGCTGAGACAGACCAGCGAAGGCAGACATGTCGATACCAGGGCCGGGAGGACCAGGAGGACCAGGGGGTCCAGAGTTTCCAGGTGGACCCTGAGATACACAGACAGAAAGATAGAATCCTTAATTGATTGAAGAAATTGGAAACTACGAGCTACAGGTGAGGTGCTGCTACCAGGGCCATAGGTATTACAGAGGACGAAAACCACAGAGCAGACGGAACTTAAAGTACAGCTGGCATCAAGTGTTCATATGGCTGGCTGCCATCTCAGATGACACCCTGCTCCCTACACAGGGGCCTTACTTTCACCAGAGCAAAGGTAGCACACTATACGGGGAATAGGGGGTGATTTGAGATTTGCACTATGTCACACACTGCTCCCTCCTCTCCCTCTCCCTCTCCTCTCCCTCTCCTCTCCTCTCTTTTCCTCTCCTCTCCTCTCCTCTCCTCTCCTCTCCTCTCCTCTCCTCTCCTCTCCTCTCCTCTCCTCTCCTCTCTAGTACTAAGATAAATTGAGAGATAGATGGGAGATGAGAACGTTACTCACAGAGGGGCCTGTCTCTCCAGAGCGACCACGGGGTCCGGGGGGTCCGATGGGGCCGGGGATACCATTGGAACCATCCTTTCCAGAGGGACCAACAGGTCCGGGAGGTCCCTACACAAAACACACACAAGGATTTAGATGTACTGTACTGTAGACTAGAGCTCTGCCTGCCATGCTCTTTGGCTGACAATAAGGAAGGATACATCTCAAAGCTTTGTGTAAGAGTTAACCATTCTGTCTATACTCACTCTTGATCCACTTGGTCCGGCAGGTCCAGAGGCACCCTGGTCTCCAGATTGACCCTATGGGGAGAGACAAGGTGAGACAATGTCTATAGGTCAGATTGACCCTCTGGGGAGAGACAAGGTGAGACAATGTCTATAGGACATTTCTATGATATAGGGAGATTTGTGATACAGAGAGATTTGTTACATAGAGATATGTTGAGGTAGAGAGAGAGGTAGAGAGAAATAAAGGGATTAGGGGGAACAGGGAGATTAGGGGAACAGGGAGATTAGGGGGTACAGGGAGATTAGGGGTACAGGGAGATTAGTGGGTAAAGAAAGATTAGGGGGTACAGGGAGATTAGGGGGTACAGGGAGATTAGGGGTACAGGGAGATTAGGGGGTACAGGGAGATTAGGGGGCACAGAAAGATTAGGGGTACAGAAAGATTAGGGGTACAGGGATATTAGGGGTAAAGAAAGATTAGGGGTACAGGGAGATTAGGGGTACAGGGATATTAGGGGTACAGGGAGATTAGGGGGTACAGGGAGATTAGGGGTACAGGGAGATTAGGGGGCACAGAAAGATTAGGGGGTACAGAAAGATTAGGGGTACAGAAAGATTAGGGGGCACAGAAAGATTAGGGGTACAGGGAGATTAGGGGTACAGGGATATTAGGGGTACAGGGAGATTAGGGGGTACAGGGAGATTAGGGGGCACAGGGAGATTAAGGGGTACAGAAAGATTAGGGGGTACAGGGAGATTAGGGGGTACAGGGAGATTAGGGGGTACAGGGAGATGAGGGGGCACAGAAAGATTAGGGGGTACAGAAAGATTAGGGGTACAGAAAGATTAGGGGGTACAGGGAGATTGGGGTACAGGGAGATTAGGGGTACAGAAAGATTAGGGGTACAGGGAGATTAGGGGTAAAGAAAGATTAGGGGGTACAGGGAGATTAGGGGTACAGAAAGATTAGGGGTACAGGGAGATTAGGGGTACAGGGAGATTAGTGGGTAAAGAAAGATTAGGGGGTACAGGGAGATTAGGGGTACAGAAAGATTAGGGGTACAGGGAGATTAGGGGTACAGGGAGATTAGGGGTGCAGGGAGATTAGGGGTGCAGGGAGATTAGGGGTACAGGGAGATTAGGGGTACAGGGAGATTAGGGGTACAGGGAGCTTAGGGGGTAGAGAAAGATTAGGGGGTACAGGGAGATTAGGGGTACAGGGATATTAGGGGGTAGAGAAAGATTAGGGGGTACAGGGAGATTAGAGGTACAGAAAGATTAGAGGTACAGGGAGATAAGGGGTACAGGGAGATTAGTGGGTAAAGAAAGATTAGGGGGTACAGAAAGATTAGAGGTACAGGGAGATTAGGGGGGTACTTACGGGAGGTCCGGGCAGACCCTGCAGACCAGTGAATCCTCTGTGTCCCTTCTGCCCTCTCTCGCCACCCTCTCCAGCCTCACCCTTGTCTCCACGGGGTCCTTGGGGTCCAGCCATTCCTCTGGCTCCAGCAGGCCCGGAAGGCCCAGCCGGTCCTTGAGCTCCCTATAGCACAGCCAAGAAACATACACAGGGTTAGGAAGGGCTGCAATACAATAGTATTTGAGTAACCGTTATATCCAAGAACTTTATGGATGAATTAAAACATTATTAATATCCGACTGAACTTTATCACATATTCAGTTTATCCTGGCATGAGAAAATAGACAGAAAACAATAACATGGCCTGGGTTGTTCACCCCTGACGTCCTCTCAAGAGAGGGGGTTTTAGGGGTGTTATAAGGCTTCTACGGGGTGCCATCGGGGATGTTATGAGGAGTGATTTAGGGTGTATACTCACAGCCTCTCCCCTGTCTCCTTGCTTGCCGGTGGGGCCGACAGGACCGGGGGAACCATTAGCACCTGGGGAGCCAGGAGCACCAGCAGGACCGGTGTTACCACGGTCACCCTTGATTCCAGTGGATCCATCTCTACCGGGTGGTCCATCAGAACCAGCGTTGCCCTGAGAGACAATCACACATTGTTTAATGTCAGAAACATTAAACGTATAGTTAGTGATTCAGTTCATCATGACAGTGAGTTAACGTATTGTACTGCAGGTATAGAGTTGATCATGAGAGGCCATAACGGTGACACTGTGCTGCATTGAATGGCACACTATTCCCTATATAGTACACCACATTTGGACAGAGCCCTATGCGGACCCTGTTTAAAAGTAATGAACAATATAAGAACTAGGATGCTATTTCAGACACAACACGCTATGTGACAGACACTGACCTCTCTACCGGTCTCTCCAGCGGGTCCAGTCAGTCCAGGGGGTCCCACTGGGCCAGGGGGTCCACGGTCTCCGCTTCCACCAGGAGCTCCTTGTTTACCAGGCTCTCCCTGGGGAGATGGACACACAGGTTAGTTGGTGGACCACCAATAGGGGGCGGCACTCTAATCATTAGTCAAATCAATAGTCATATATTCAATGATCTTTTTCTTTGAATATTCATCCATCCATTCTTACATGAAATGGGTGGGGTGGGTACAAGGCAATTGACAGTACAATATTATTCTGTCATCTATAATAGGCTAATGAATCATAATGAATGAATGAATGAATAGTCTAATGAATGAATGAATGAATAGTCTAATGAATGAATGAATGAATAGTCTAATGAATGAATGAATGAATAGTCTAATGAATGAATGAATGAACGAACAGTCCAATGAATGAATGAATAGCCTAATGAATGAATGAATGAATAGTCTAATGAATGAATTAATGAATGAATGAATGGTCTAATGAATGAATGGGATGTGTAATGTGGTGTATGTGACTTACAGAGGGTCCGGGCAAGCCAGGGAAACCTCTCTCTCCACGCTGTCCTGGAAGACCAACAATACCACGCTGTCCAGCCAGACCTGAAGGACCTGAAGGACCATCGGGACCCTGGGATGAGGAAGAGAAGTGGAAGAGGAGGAAGAGAGGAGGAAGAGAGCAGGAGGAGGAGGAGAGGAGGAAGAGAGGAAGAAGAGGAGGAAGAGAGGAAGAAGTGGAGGAAGAAGAGGAGGAAGAAGAGGAGGAAGAGAGGAAGAAGAGAGGAAGAAGAGGAGGAAGAGAGGAGGAGGAGGAGGAGAGGAGGAAGAGAGGAGGAAGAAGAGGAGAGGAGGAAGAGAGAAAGAGAGGAAGAAGAGGAGGAAGGAGAGGAGAGGAGGAAGAGAGGAGGAAGAAGAGGAGGAAGGAGAGGAGAGGAGGAAGAGAGGAAGAAGAAGAGGAGAGGAGGAGGAGGAAGAGAGGAGGAAGAGTGGAGGAGAGGAGGAAGAGAGGAGGAGGAGGAAGAGAGGAGAGGAGGAAGAGAGGAGGAGGAGGAGGAAGAGAGGGGGAAGAGGAGGAGAGGAGGAAGAGAGGAGGAGGAGGAAGAGAGGAGGAAGAAGAGGAGAGGAGGAAGAGAGAAAGAAGAGGAGGAAGAAGAGGAGGAAAAGAGGAGAGGAGGATGAAGAAGAGGAGGAAGAGAGAAGAGGAGGAAGAGAGGAGAGGAGGAAGAGGGGAGGAAGAGAGGAAGAAGAGGAGGAAGAGAGGAGAGGAGGAAGAGAGGGGTAGAGGAGGAAGAGAGTAGAGAAGGAGAGGAGGAGAGGAGGAAGAGAGGAAGAGAGGAAGAGAGGAGGAAGAGGAGAGGAAGAAGAGAGGGAGAGAGGAGGAGGAGGCGGACGAGAGTAAGAAGAGGAGAGGAGGAAGAGGAGAGGAGGAAGAGGAGGAGAGGAGGAAGTGGAGGACAAGGGGACAGTGTGTTATTTTCAAGGATATCTGGTGAGTGTTTTCAACAACAACTAAAAATATATCAACAGAAAAACTATAAAAATCAATAAATATACTGAAAAACTATATACATCAATAAACAAACTGAAAAAGTATATACATACTGGAAAAACAAGAAAAAGCATTTGGTGTGCACTGCATCCAACTCCACTTCTGTGATTTAGGCCGGAGAGGAACAGAGTGTCTTATTATATCTGTTCTCTGTACTTGCCTGTCCAATTTCAGTAACTGCCAGCTATGCCGGCTGTTAGTTCAGTACTGCTCAGGGGGTGAACTGTACTGCAGGGAGTGGGAAGTACAAAGTAAAACACTTGTCCTTTCTGCCATCACGTCTCTGTCCAGGGGAAGCCCATAGGTGATATTAACACCCTGGCAGACAGCAGTGTGTTTGGGCTGGTTATTGGGTCAGTGACGACACATACTGACGGCCCTGTGTTGTGATGGGGACAAGGGAATAGTGTTGTCCATTATAAATGGACCTTTCTTTCATTCCCTGGACTGATGTCCATGCCGGTTGGGTTGGAAGTAAACCCAAGAGAGACTTTTAAGAAATAAAGCCAGTATTCTTTTATAGCTGCAAAACCCCAAAATGAATGTATTTCCATGTTAACTTGGGTGGTGGGATGTGCGTTGTCAGTGACATCACAATCTGAAGATCACCACGAATTCAGCTTGTATTACCATCTTTTGCTTTGGTAGGGTGCTGGGTTGAACGAGAGTTGTCAAGCCCGTCCACTATGCCCCGGGTTGAGGCTTGGAGGACAGTACTGTAGTGATAAACAGGTGAACTTACAGAGGGACCATCCTCTCCAGCATCTCCTTTCTCTCCAGGGGCTCCAGCGGCTCCACGCAGCCCAGCGTCTCCCTGCCTGCCTGGGGGTCCACCGTCTCCACGCACACCCTTGGGACCATCTTTACCAGCAGGGCCAGAAGGACCAGCAGCACCAGGGTTACCCTGCAGAGACACATTTTTTACATTTTTGTATTTTTTTATTTCACCTTTATTTAACCAGGTAGCCTAGTTGAGAACAAGTTCTCCTTTACAACTGCGACCTGTCCAAGATAAAGCAAAGCAGTACGATACAAACAACACAGAGTTACACATGGGATTAACAAATGTACAGCCAATAACACAATAGAAAAATCAATATACAGTGTGTGGAAATGTAGTAAGATTATGGAGGTAAGGCAATAAATAGGCCATAGTGGTAAAATAATTACAATATAGCAATTAAACACTGGAGTGATAGATAGTGCAAAGGATGAATGTGCAAGTAGAGATACTGGGGTGCAAAGAAGCAAAACAATAAATAACAATATGGGGGTGGGCTATTTACAGATGGGCTGTGTACAGATGGGCTATTTACAGATGGGCTATTTACAGATGGGCTATTTACAGATGGGCTATTTACAGATGGACTATTTACAGATGGACTGTTTATAGATGGGCTGTGTACAGGTGAAATGATTGGTAAGCTGCTCTGACAGCTGATGCTTAAAGTTAGTGAGGGAAATGTAAGTCTCCAGCTTCAGTGATTTTTGCAATTCGTTCCAGTCATTGGCAGCAGAGAACTGGAAGGAAAGGCGGCCAAAGGAGGAGTTGGCTTTGGGGATGACCAGTGAAATATACCTGCTGGAGCATGTGCTACGAGTGGGTGCTGCTATGATGACCAGTGAGCTGAGATAAGGCGGGGCTTTACCTAGCAAAGATTTATAGATGACCTGGAGCCAGTGGGTTTGGTGACGAATATGAAGCGAGGGCCAGCCAATGAGAGCATACAGGTCGCAGTGGTGGGCGGTATAAGGCACTTTGGTAACAAAACGGATGGCACTGTGATAGACTGCATCCATTTTGCTGAGTAGAGTGTTGGAGGCTATTTTGTAAATTACATTGCCGAAGTCAAGGATTGGTAGGATAGTCAGTTTTACGAGGGTATGTTTGGCAGTATGAGTGAAGGATGCTTTGTTGCGAAATAGGAAGCTGATTCTAGATTTAATTTTGGATTGGAGATGCTTAATGTGAGTCTGGAAGGAGAGTTTACAGTCTAACCAGATACCTAGGTATTTGTAGTTGTCCACATATTCTAAGTCAGAACCGTCCAGAGTAGTGATGCTAGACGGGCGGGCGGGTGCGGGCAGCGATTGGTTGAAGAGCATGCATTTAGTTTTACTTGCATTTAAGAGCAGTTGGAGGCCATGGAAGGAGTGTTGTATGGCATTGAAGCTCGTCTGGAGGTTTGTTAACACATTGTCCAAAGAAGGGCCAGAAGTATACAGAATGGTGTCGTCTGTGTAGAGGTGGATCAGAGAATCACCAGCAGCAAGAGCGACATCATTGATGTATACAGAGAAAAGAGAGAGACTGCCAGAGGTCCGAACAACAGGCCCTCCGATTTGACACACTGAACTCTATCTGAGAAGTAGTTGGTGAACCAGGCGAGGCAGTCATTTGAGAAACCAAGGCTGATGAGTCTGCCGATAAGAATGCAGTGATTGACAGAGTCAAAAGCCTTGGCCAGGTCGATGAAGACGGCTGCACAGTATTGTCTTTTATCGATGGCGGTTATGATATCATTTAGGACCTTGAGCGTGACTGAGGTGCACCCATGACCCGCTCGGAAACCAGATTGCATAGTGGAGAAGGTACGGTGCGATTCGAAATGGTCGGTGATCTGTTTGTTAACTTGGCTTTGGAAGACTTTAGAAAGGCAGGGTAGGATAGATATAGGTCTGTAACAGTTTGGGTCTAGAGTGTCTCCCCTTTGAAGAGGGGTATGACTGTGGCAGCTTTCCAATCTTTAGGGATCTCAGACGATACGAAAGAGAGGTTGAACAGGCTAGTAATAGGGGTTGCAGCAATTGCTGCGGATCATTTTAGAAAGACAGGGTCCAGATTGTCTAGCCCAGCTGATTTGTAGGGGTCCAGATTTTGCAGCTCTTTCAGAACATCAGCTGTCTGGATTTGGGGGAAGGAGAAGCGGGGGGCGGGGGGGGGCTTGGGCAAGTTGCTGCAGGGGGTGCTGAGATGTTGGCTGGGGTAGGGGTGGCCAGGTGGAAAGCATGGCCAGCCGTGGTAAAACTCTTATTGAAATTCTTGATTATTGTAGATTTATCGGTGGTGATAGTGTTTCCTATCCCAGTGGGCAGCTGAGAGGAGGTGCTCTTATTCTCCATGGACTTTACAGTGTCCCAGAACTTTTCTGGGTGTTTGCTACAGGATGCAAATTTCTGTTTTAAAAAGCTAACCTAACTGCCTGTGTATATTGGTTCCCAACTTTGCTGAAAAGTTGCATATCGCGGGGCTATTCGATGCTAATGCAGTACACCACAGGATGTGTTTGTTCTGGTCAAGGGCAGTCAAATCCTGAGTGAACCAAGGGCTATATCTGTTCTTAGTTCTACATTTTTTTTATGGGGCAAGCTTATTTAAGATGGAGAGGAAAGCACTTTTGAACAGCAACCAGGCATCCACTACTGACGGGATGAGGTCAATATCCTTCCAGGATACCCGGCCCAGGTCGATTAGAAAGGCCTGCTCGCTGAAGTGTTTTAGGGTGCGTTTGACAGTGATGAGGGGTGGTCGTTTGACCCATTGCGGACGCAGGCAATGAGGCAGTGATCACTGAGATCTTGGTTGAAGACAGCAGAGGTGTATTTGGAGGGCAGGTTCGTCAGGACGATATCTATGAGGGTGCCTGTGTTTACGGATTTAGGGATGTACCTGGTGTTAGGGATGTATCTCCTTGATCATTTGTGTGAGATTGAGGGCATCTAGCTTAGATTGTAGGACGGCCAGGGTGTTATGCATATTCCAGTTTAGGTCACCTAACAGTACAAACTCTGAAGAAAATGGGGGGCAATTAATTCACATATGGTATCCAGGGCACAGCTGGGGGCTGAGGGGGGTCTATAACAAGCGGCAACAGTGAGAGACTTTTTTCTGGAAAGGTGGATTTTTAAAAATAGAAGCTTGAACTGTTTGGGCACAGACCTGGATAGCATGACAGAACTCTGCAGTCTGTCTCTGCAGTAAATTGCAACTCCACCCCCTTTGGCAGTTCTATCTTAGCGGAAAATGTTGTAGTTGGGGATGGAAATTTCTGAATTTTTGGTGGCCTTCCTAAACCAGGATTCAGACACGGCTAGGACATCAGGATTGGCAGAGTGTGCTAAAGCAGTGAATAAAACAAACTTAGGGAGGAGGCAATCAATCAATCAACCAATCAACCAACCAATCAGTCCATCACTCAACCGATCAACTGATCAACCTGTAAAACAAGCAACCAATCAAGCAATCAGTCAATTAACCAATCAGCAGGGTTAAAACCAGAAATGTAGCATACAAAACATGACAGACAGGCATACAGACAGACAGGAGCAGGTCAAGACTCTCTGGGACAGTGGAGGCTCATCAGAGGAGGAAGGGGAGTGAATCCTCACTGAATGTCCTCAGTGAATGTCATAAAAATAAAAATAGTGAAACATTAAAAAAGTTATTATTTTTAGATAAAAATATACTAAATAGTGTGTTTGGACTGGTTATTGGATCAGTGATGAACACATACTGACTGCTACTTATGATGGGATGAGGGAATAGTGTTTCCCATTATTTATTCAAAAATGAAGAAGAGAGAAGAGAGAGAGAGAGAGAGTTATATTTCATATTTTTTACTTACTTAGCTACTGAATGCAGCGAGCTAGTTTAACCTACTCAAACACTCGGCTCAAACAGAAAGTGATGCTATGTTAGCTAGCTGGCTATCCAACACTGGAACTCTTCCAAGTGAAGAAAAGCTTTTGGTTTTATTAATTTATTGCCACCGGGACCTGCTGGTGTAACTACTAAACTGCTTTCTGACTTTACATTGTACTTCACGATTGTACCAGGTTTACTAACGCATTAGTTCTAGTAGCTTTGTTGTCGACTTGACATTAGCTAATATGGTGACAACAATGTAGGATGTGCGTAGCGGTTAGCGGTTATGATATGAAGGTTCGGCTTGGATTTTTTTTTTTCTCACTGGTCACAGACAGCTGATGTGTTATGCACTGAAGTCCACAAGTGAAGGGAAAAGTTAAGAGAGCATGTAGATGCAAGAAGGAATTATACAATGATCTGGCTGCTATGAAAGCGAACTGTGTTTGCATGTGATCAGGGGTGTATTCATTCCGCCGGTTTTTATTTAAAAAACGTTTCTTAAACGGAGGCAACGGGGATAAACATATCTGAAATTGTCCAATAGAAATTCTTGTTTGCAACTGTTGGACTAATGATTATACGCCATAAATCAGCTAGCAACATTATTGAATGTGGCAATGTCTGTCACCGTGATTACTCAAATTTCTCTCAACCTGTGGAACAATGTTGTAAACTATCATTCATAGGCCAGGTTGTAGCAACCTCATGGTCTGTATAGGGAACATTAGAGTATCATGTAGAGGCCTAAACCTATCAATGTAACATTGAACTGGGTGAATGGAAAATGAATGACAGTCATCTAATATGCTGTAATAGAAATTAGGCCATGCTATTTTAACAAAAGAATCTTCCTCTCTCATCTTGACCGCCACTTCTCTGCCCACAAACAGATAGGAGCAGGTCAGTACTCTCTGTAATAACATCCATTCAGACAGATAGGAACAGGTCAGTACTCTCTGTAATAACAACCATTCAGACAGATAGGAGCAGGTCAGTACTCTCTGTAATAACAACCATTCAGACAGATAGGAACAGGTCAGTACTCTCTGACAGATAGGAGCAGGTCAGTACTCTCTGTAATAACATCCATTCAGACAGATAGGAGCAGGTCAGTACTCTCTGTAATAACATCCATTCAGACAGATAGGAGCAGGTCAGTACTCTCTGTAATAACATCCATTCAGACAGATAGGAACAGGTCAGTACTCTCTGTAATAACATCCATTCAGACAGATAGGAGCAGGTCAGTACTCTCTGTAATAACAACCATTCAGACAGATAGGAACAGGTCAGTACTCTCTGTAATAACATCCATTCAGACAGATAGGAACAGGTCAGTATTCTCTGTAATAACATCCATTCAGAAGAACAGAATGAAACCAGGTTGATGTCATCTACATCCAGCGTTATTCACTACTGGTTCCAGTGGGAGAAACTACTACAGTAAATACAAGACTAAATACTATAGTAAATACCAAAGTAAATACTATACTAAATACTATAGTAAATACCAAAGTAAATACTATACTAAATACTATAGTAAATACCAAAGTAAATACTATACTAAATACTATAGTAAATACCAAAGTAAATGCTATACTAAATACTATAGTAAATACCACAGTAAATACTATACTAAATACTATACTTAATACTATATTAAATACTATACTAAATACTATATTAAATACTGTAGTAAATACTATACTTTATACTATATTAAATACTATAGTAAATACTATACTTAATATCTATACTAAATACTATATTAAATACTATACTAAATACTATATTAAATACTACAGTAAATAGTACACTAAGTACTATACTAAATATTATACTAAATACTATAGTAAATACTATACTTAATATCTATACTAAATACTATAGTAAATACTATACTAAATATTATAGTAAATACTATAGTAAATACTATAGTTAATATCTATACTAAATACTATAGTAAATACTATACTAAATATTATACTAAATACTATAGTAAATACTATAGTTAATATCTATACTAAATACTATAGTAAATACTATACTAAATATTATAGTAAATACTATAGTAAATACTATACTAAGTAATATAGTGATGCTGAATGATTCTGTGTTGGTCTGTTTATTGGTTTCAAAGCTAGAAGGATGCATAGGATTCCAAACGCAAGGTTCAGTTTGAAATGGAATCCATTTTTGTTGATATGTCTAAGTCTATATACATATATATATAGCTGGACATTATGTTGTATGATTTTAACAAAGTGATGATTGATTTCACCCTCTGAATGACCATAATAGTCTGTATGTTTCTGAAATCTATCAGGAAACTATTGGAAAAACTTGGAATGACATAAAAGAGATCCTTCATTTTGGAAAATGTTTACCAACATGGTTACAACCACATAAAAACAAAGACTTTTCTATTCCAATCAAATCCAACACTTCAGATTACAGTGAACACTTCTAGTTTACGAGTATAGCAATCAGTGTCATTTAGTCTTCAGGACCAATGCTCAGGTAGGATGTTTGAGTTGTGTGTGTTTGAGTTGTGTGTGTTTGAGTTGTGTATCGCTGATAAGTGATTGTACTTACGTTGGGACCAGGTGGTCCGACTCTCCCGGCAGCGCCAGGGAAACCAGTGGCACCCTGTCAGTGAGAGAGGTTGTTGATGAAATGGAAACATGACAAAAAATACAAACAACAATGCAGAAATTAAATATACAATATGAGATTTATACTTACAGGGGGTCCCTGAGCACCGCGAGCACCTTTAGGTCCAGAAACGCCAGTAGGTCCCTGAAATGAAGGAAATTGTCTGATAGTCAGTTTTATGAAGAAACGTGAAGCAAGTAACTACAACAGAATATTTGGTAAACAATAACACCTCGATATTTTTACATTTCAGGAAAAAGTTCAACTTACGGAAGGTCCAGGAGCTCCAGAGGGTCCCTGGGGTCCAGGAGCACCAGCGTCTCCCTTCTGGCCGCCCTCTCCCTGCTCTCCCTTGGCTCCGGGCTGACCATCAGATCCCTGGGGTGAGACACGGGGAGAAAGACAGCTCAGACAGCTACTTGCTTCAACATACAACAAGCAGCTCTCGTCATCATCCATTTTATCATCCATTTGAATGTATGAGACGGTCCTGTAAATGATGCAGTCCGGGATGTTGACGGTAGGACTGACAGTGAGAGAAAGAGCATCAACAGTACAGTGTCCTTGGTGAGATACTTACAGGAGGCCCAGCGAAGCCAGCAGGCCCAGGAGGTCCGGTCTCACCCCTGTCTCCCTGTTAGGAGAGAAGACGGGACAAGTTGAGCAGAATCCACATCCCCTATCATATCCTTCTTCAAATGATGTACCATGTACTGTATCAAGTTCTGTGTTAATTCAATTGTTCTATTGAGAGCTGGAGAGTATAGCAGGACAACAGGATTGTGAGTGAATGTAATTCTCTACTCTGGATCAATACAGTAGCCTAGAGATGGCAGAAGACTCGAATCAGACAGCTGAGGCAAAGTAAAAATATATTTCTGGTGTAATACATGCCATTTAGCAGATACTTCTTTCCAAAGCGTTTTGCATTCAGGTGTGCATACATTAAACATATTGGTGGCATACATTAAACATATTGCGGGTTCTACTCGAACCCGCAATCCTGGCGTTGCAAGCGTCATGTTCTACCAACGGATCTATACAGCACCACAAGTCATTTTTATTTTATCCTAATTTGTGTGTGTGTGTGTGTGTGTGTGTGGTACCTACAGGAGCACCACGGGCACCAGCAGCACCGGAAGGTCCAGATGGACCAGATTCACCCTAAAGGAGGAAACACAGAGGTCAGAGGGCAGTCACAGAGGTCAATCATACAGATATCAGTCCATATATCACACCTTATATGGACTGTCTTTATCATACAGATATCAGTCCATATATCACACCTTATATGGACTGTCTTTATCATACAGATATCAGTCCATAAATCACACCTTATATGGACTGTCTTTATCATACAGATATCAGTCCATATATCACACCTTATATGGACTGTCTTTATCATACAGTTCGTGAGAGGTAAACTCCCAACAGATGATATGGCTGTGTGTAGTTTTTTTCTGACTGATCAAATACAATCATTAAAATAATGAATGAAGTATTATACAAGTTTAAAGACAAATTGCTCACCTTCTCTCCGTTGGGACCAGCTGGGCCGGGAGGACCAATGGGACCAGTCAAACCCTAGAAGAGTTAGACAGGGAAAAAGACAGAATAGAGAAATGTTTCAGTACAATAGTTAGTATATGTGTCCTTCTGCTGTTGTCTCACTGTACATAAATGTTTCAGTACAATATTTAGTATATGTGTCCTTCTGCTGTTGTCTCACTGTACATAAATGTTTCAGTACAATATTTAGTATATGTGTCCTTCTGCTGTTGTCTCACTGTACACAAATGTTTCAGTACAATATTTAGTATATGTGTCCTTCTGCTGTTGTCTCACTGTACACAAATGTTTCAGTACAATATTTAGTATATGTGTCCTTCTGCTGTTGTCTCACTGTACACAAATGTTTCAGTACAATAGTTAGTATATGTGTCCTTCTGCTGTTGTCTCACTGTACACAAATGTTTCAGTACAATATTTAGTATATGTGTCCTTCTGCTGTTGTCTCACTGTACACAAATGTTTCAGTACAATAGTTAGTATATGTGTCCTTCTGCTGTTGTCTCACTGTACACAAATGTTTCAGTACAATAGTTAGTATATGTGTCCTTCTGCTGTTGTCTCACTGTACACAAATGTTTCAGTACAATATTTAGTATATGTGTCCTTCTGCTGTTGTCTCACTGTACACAAATGTTTCAGTACAATATTTAGTATATGTGTCCTTCTGCTGTTGTCTCACTGTACACAAATGTTTCAGTACAATATTTAGTATATGTGTCCTTCTGCTGTTGTCTCACTGTACACAAATGTTTCAGTACAATATTTAGTATATGTGTCCTTCTGCTGTTGTCTCACTGTACACAAATGTTTCAGTACAATATTTAGTATATGTGTCCTTCTGCTGTTGTCTCACTGTACACAAATGTTTCAGTACAATAGTTAGTATATGTGTCCTTCTGCTGTTGTCTCACTGTACACAAATGTTTCAGTACAATATTTAGTATATGTGTCCTTCTGCTGTTGTCTCACTGTACACAAATGCCCGTGAACAAATGAACAATTTAAGTGTAGTGTGTATACATGGAATTGCTGGATTATTAAATGTATTGATTATTAAACGGTCGAGTGAGTGAGGTTATCAATGTGATGAATATTCAATGGTTTAGTGAGTGAGGTCATCAATGTGATGAATATTAAATGGTAGAGTGAGGTCATCAATGTGACGAATATTAAATGTTTGAGTGAATGAGGTCATCAATGTGATTAATATTAAATGGTCGAGTGAGTGAGGTCATCAATGTGACGAATATTAAATTGTAGAGTGAGTGAGGTCATCAATGTGTTGAATATTAAATGGTAGAGTGAGTGAGGTCATCAATGTGATGAATATTAAATGGTTGAGTGAGTGAGGTCATCAATGTGTTGAATATCAAATGGTCAAGTGAGTGAGGTCATCAATGTGATGAATTTTAAATTGTAGAGTGAGTGAGGTCATCAATGTGTTGAATATTAAATTGTAGAGTGAGTGAGGTCATCAATGTGACGAATATTAAATGGTAGAGTGAGTGAGGTCATCAATGTGTTGAATATTAAATTGTAGAGTGAATGAGGTCATCAATGTGACGAATATTAAATGGTTGAGTGAATGAGGTCATCAATGTGTTGAATATTAAATGGTTGAGTGAATGAGGTCATCAATGTGACAAATATTAAATTGTAGAGTGAGTGAGGTCATCAATGTGATGAATTTTAAATTGTAGAGTGAGTGAGGTCATCAATGTGACGAATATTAAATGGTAGAGTGAGTGAGGTCATAGGGCTGTGTGACACGGTGGATGATGATGATGATGATGATGATGATGATGAGGATGATGGTCACTCACTCTTGAGCCGTCTTTGCCAGAAGCACCCTCAGGTCCCTTCTCTCCGTTGTCACCCTGTGGGACACAAAAAAAAAAGACATTATAATTGCACTACTAACTGCATATAATTCAATATGCCAAACATACGTCTGTTACTATTGTCTCAAGCAGATCCTGTTGCTCAGTACACGTCCCTTTCACAGCTTATTATTATTATGAATCATTACATTAACATGACTGTTCCTCTGCTGCTCTCAAGCAGGCACCACTTACTCTGTCTCCCTTAGGTCCGGGGATGCCCGAGGCTCCTCTCTCTCCGGGCATACCCTGCAGACCGGGGGGTCCCTGGGCACCCGATGCCCCACCTGGTCCGATCGCTCCCTGGAAAACAGAACGGAATGGACACAAAAACTGTCAACAGCTGCAGGGACACCGTAGGAAAAGTAACGGAATGCAGAAGGGTATGTTGTTGTTTACTTGTCTCATTATATGCCCAACTATAATTGTCCCTCAGGTGTGAACCAAATTTATGGAATTGAATTGAAAATATGGAATATAACAGAACAGTATTCTCCCCACAATGAGAAAATAGACCTGTTCACAGGGACATGATTCATCATGAGGAAATAGACCTGTTCACAGGGACATGATTCATCATGAGGAAATAGACCTGTTCACAGTGACATGATTCATCATGAGGAAATAGACCTGTTCACAGGGACATGATTCATCATGAGGAAATAGATCTGTTCACAGGGACATGATTCATCATGAGGAAATAGACCTGTTCACAGGGACATGATTCATCATGAGGAAATAGACCTGTTCACAGTGACATGATTCATCATGAGGAAATAGACCTGTTCACAGGGACATGATTCATCATGAGGAAATAGACCTGTTCACAGGGACATGATTCATCATGAGGAAATAGACCTGTTCACAGGGACATGATTCATCATGAGGAAATAGACCTGTTCACAGGGACATGATTCATCATGAGGAAATAGACCTGTTCACAGTGACATGATTCATCATGAGGAAATAGACCTGTTCACAGGGACATGATTCATCATGAGGAAATAGACCTGTTCACAGTGACATGATTCATCATGAGGAAATATACCTGTTCACTTTGACATGATTCATCATGAGGAAATAGACCTGTTCACAGTGACATGATTCATCATGAGGAAATAGACCTGTTCACAGGGACATGATTCATCATGAGGAAATAGACCTGTTCACAGTGACATGATTCATCATGAGGAAATAGACCTGTTCACAGTGACATGATTCATCATGAGGAAATATACCTGTTCACTTTGACATGATTCATCATGAGGAAATAGACCTGTTCACAGTGACATGATTCATCATGAGGAAATAGACCTGTTCACAGGGACATGATTCATCATGAGGAAGTGGACCTGTTCACAGGGACATGATTCATCATGAGGAAATAGACCTGTTCACAGTGACATGATTCATCATGAGGAAATAGACCTGTTCACAGTGACATGATTCATCATGAGGAAATAGACCTGTTCACAGTGACATGATTCATCATGAGGAAATAGACCTGTTCACGGTGACATGATTCATCAAATACAAGGAGAATTGTACCCAGTGGGCAAAAATGTTTGAAAGTAATATATTATTGTAATTTCAAAAGATACCTTCAGGGGTATCCACATCTTCATCATTAAACTTAAAAAAAATGTAATTTCCTTTCTGATATTGGATGGTTTCAGAGTATATTATATTTGAGAACCATTCTAAGGTTGTTTGGGACGTAATTAAGTTTCCCATTGCAATATGCATGCTCAATCAGCACAGCTAAATTATTTCAAACAGTATTTGATCTGAGGTCTGAGCTGTTTATAGAGTTGACATTGTTGTTGTTGTTCTTCTGCTTCTACACTGAGTATACCAAACATTATATTGAGTTACACCCCCTTACTAGTGTGATTCTGGCCAGCTAGTAAACCGCAAATTCTACTAGACGTAAATTATATAAGCTAAGTGACATTCTACCAGCCTGGGTGACATTCTAATAGCCTGGATGACATTCTAATAGCCTGGATGACATTCTACTAGCCTGGGTGACATTCTACAAGCCTGGGTGACATTCTAATAGCCTGGATGACATTCTACCAGCCTGGGTGACATTCTAATAGCCTGGGTGACATTCTAATAGCCTGGATGACATTCTACCAGCCTGGGTGACATTCTACCAGCCTGGATGACATTCTACCAGCCTGGGTGACATTCTAATAGCCTGGGTGACATTCTAATAGCCTGGATGACATTCTACTAGGCTGGGTGACATTCTACCAGCCTGGGTGACATTCTAATAGCCTGGGTGACATTCTAATAGCCTGGATGACATTCTAATAGCCTGGATGACATTCTACAAGCCTGGATGACATTCTACCAGCCTGGGTGACATTCTACCAGCCTGGGTGACATTCTAATAGCCTGGGTGACATTCTAATAGCCTGGATGACATTCTAATAGCCTGGATGACATTCTAATAGCCTGGATGACATTCTAATAGCCTGGATGACATTCTACTAGGCTGGGTGACATTCTACTAGGCTGGGTGACATTCTACTAGCCTGGATGACATTCTAATAGCCTGGATGACATTCTACTAGCCTGGATGACATTCTACTAGCCTGGATGACATTCTAATAGCCTGGATGACATTCTACTAGGCTGGGTGACATTCTACTAGGCTGGATGACATTCTACTAGCCTGGATGACATTCTAATAGCCTGGATGACATTCTAATAGCCTGGATGACATTCTACTAGGCTGGATGACATTCTACTAGCCTGGATGACATTATAATAGCCTGGATGACATTCTACTAGGCTGGGTGACATTCTAATAGGCTGGGTGACATTCTAATAGCCTGGATGACATTCTACTAGGCTGGGTGACATTCTACTAGCCTGGGTGACATTCTAATAGCCTGGGTGACATTCTAATAGCCTGGGTGACATTCTACAAGACTGGGTGACATTCTACTAGCCTGGATGACATTCTAATAGCCTGGATGACATTCTACTAGGCTGGGTGACATTCTACTAGCCTGGATGACATTCTAATAGGCTGGGTGACATTCTAATAGCCTGGGTGACATTCTACTAGGCTGGGTGACATTCTACTAGCCTGGGTGACATTCTAATAGCCTGGATGACATTCTACTAGCCTGGGTGACATTCTACAAGACTGGGTGACATTCTACTAGCCAAGGGTCCAACATCTGGAATATTAGGTGACAAGACAAGTCTCCACAGTGTGTTTGTCTCACCTTGGGTCCGTCAGTTCCAGGAGTTCCAGGCAGACCACGAGGTCCCTGCAGCCCCTGAGGCCCAGCACCTCCTCTCTCTCCTGGGAAACCACGCTCACCCTACAGGGTGACAGACAGAGACAGGGATGGACGGTTCATATTATTGCTCAGCATTACTCCATATGAGTTCCTCCATGTCTCCATAATGGGAGTTAGCTATATGAACATTGTAGGTGGAGGAGATTAAACTCACTCTGGGTCCAGTGGCACCAGCAGCTCCACCCTCTCCTGGAACACCCATGTCACCGGGCTTGCCTCCCTCACCAGGTGGGCCGGGAGGTCCGGGCAGACCCTGTATACAGGAAGCGAACCAATGAATCAATCAGTGAATCAATCAATCAACTAACCAAGTGGCTATTGTTATCTCTTGTGAAGTGTACTTGAGTGTCAATGTGATTGGACACATGTAGTCTATATGTCAATGTGATTGGACACATATAGTCTATATGTCAATGTGATTGGACACATGTAGTCTATATGTCAATGTGATTGGACACATGTAGTCTATATATCAATGTGATTGGACACATATAGTCTATATGATACCGTATATGATGAGAGCATGTGAACGCAGACAGACAGAGAGACAGACAGATAGACAGACAGACAGACGGACAGACGGACAGACGGACAGACAGACAGAAACGCAGTGACAGACAGACAGACAGACAGACAGACAGACAGACAGACAGACAGACAGACAGACAGACAGACAGAAATGCAGTGACAGACAGACAGACAGACAGACAGACAGACAGACAGACAGACAGACAGACAGACAGACAGACAGACAGACAGACAGACAGACAGACACTGACCTGGAAGCCAGAAGGTCCAGGCTGTCCTTGCTCTCCTCTTTCTCCAGCAGGGCCCTGTGGTAAACGAAGGGTTAACACTGAGCATTATAGCTGTGGCTGGGCTGCCGTGAAAAACTCATTAAGAATTGTGCCTTTAAACTCAATTGACACATCTAACCAAGTCATTGTGAACAAGTTGGTCTTATCTTGTCGATTCATTCTTACAATAATCATACAATCTTACATCCACAACAAAACTTAAATCAGAAAGGTTAGCGAGCTGTGAATTGACAACGACACCTTTTGAACACTGAGAATTATATCCAGCCTGGGCTATGTGATTGGACAGGTAGAGATACTGCAGCAGAGTGTGATTGGACAGGTAGAGATACTGCAGCAGAGTGTGATTGGACAGATAGAGATACTGACAGCAGCAGAGTGCGATTGGACAGGTAGAGATACTGACAGCAGCAGAGTGTGATTGGACAGATAGAGATACTGACAGCAGCAGAGTGTGATTGGACAGATAGAGATACTGACAGCAGCAGAGTGTGATTGGACAGATAGAGATACTGACAGCAGAGTGTGATTGGACAGATAGAGATACTGACAGCAGCAGAGTGTGATTGGACAGATAGAGATACTGACAGCAGAGTGTGATTGGACAGATAGAGATACTGACAGCAGCAGAGTGTGATTGGACAGATAGAGATACTGACAGCAGAGTGTGATTGGACAGATAGAGATACTGACAGCAGAGTGTGATTGGACAGATAGAGATACTGACAGCAGCAGAGTGTGATTGGACAGATAGAGATACTGACAGCAGCAGAGTGTGATTGGACAGATAGAGATACTGACAGCAGAGTGTGATTGGACAGATAGAGATACTGACAGCAGCAGAGTGTGATTGGACAGATAGAGATACTGACAGCAGCAGAGTGTGATTGGACAGATAGAGATACTGACAGCAGCAGAGTGTGATTGGACAGATAGAGATACTCACAGCAGGGCCAGGTGGTCCAGCAGCTCCTGTCTCACCATCCTTTCCAGGAAGACCCTACAGGGAGAGAGAGAGGGATGTGAGAGAAGGAGAGAAAGCCAGAGAGCGATATCACCAGTGTGGAGGCCATACATGGGGCCATGGGAGCCAGATGACTGATAGATATAATTAGAACTATCGCTACTGGTTAGGGATAAACTGAGTACGTACAATGGTTTCCTAACAATACCTGTGTTTTCTACATATTTTACATTATATATAAAATCATCAAAAATAATGCAGCAGGCTATTTATGATTTGAAGCAGTATTTGGCTGAATCTGAATTCATTTCATATTTATATCCTTTCTAGGAGGGCATAAGGTATGTTTACTCTGACACATTTCTACCCATAAGGCAGTCTGTGTCTGTCTAGGTGATCAACAGAGAAATGACTTACCCTCAGACCTGGGGCACCAAGAAGTCCCTTTTCTCCTCCCTTCCCAGGCTCACCCTAGTCACAGGAAAACACACCCACCAGTCAGTCACAAAGGATGTCCAGCTGTATGCAGAGTAGACAAACACTGTCCATGGCAGCTAGTGTCCAAGCTCTGAGTAGAGCCCTACTCAGGAGATATATCATCTTTTAAAATACATCAATCAATCAATCATCCAATCAAGCACCCAATAAACAATAAATCAATCAATGAACCAATCAAACACCCACTAAATAAATAAATAAATCAACCAATCAAACACCTAATAAATAAATAAATAAATCAACCAATCAAACACCCAATAAATAAATAAATCAGTCAATCAACCAATCAATCAACCAATCAAACACCCAATCAATCAATCAATCAATCAATCAATCAATCAACCAATCAAACACCCAATAAATAAATCAGTCAATCAACCAATCAATCAACCAATCAAACACCCAATAAATCAATCAATCAATCAATCAATCATCCAACCAAGCACCCAATAAACAAATCAATCAATCAATCAACCAATCAAACACCCACTAAATAAATAAATAAATAAATCAACCAATCAAACACCCAATAAATAAATAAATAAATCAACCAATCAAACACCCAATAAATAAATAAATAAATAAATAAATCAATCAATCAATCAATCAATCAAACACCCAATAAATAAATAAATAAATCAGTCAATCAAACAATCAATCAATCAATCAAACACCCAATAATTCAATCAATCAATCAATCAATCAAACACCCAATAAATAAATCAATCAATCAACCAATCAAACACCCAATAAATCAATCAATCAATCAACCAATCAAACACCCAATAAATAAATAAATCAACCAATCAAACACCTGTCACGTCCTGACCATAGTAAGATGTTATTTTCTATGGTAGAGTAGGTCAGGGCGTGACAGGGAGTGTTTTTCTATTTCTATGTTCATGTTCTAGTTTTGTATTTCTATGTTGGTTTTGTTTGGGATGATCTCCAATTAGAGGCAGCTGGTCCTCGTTGTCTCTAATTGGAGATCATACTTAAGTAGAGTTTTTTTCCACCTGGGTTTGTGGGAGATTATCTTTCAGTCAGTGTATGTTTCACCTCTGCGTCATGGTTTGTTGTTTTTGTCTTTCAGTTTATTTATGTATTGCATGGTTTCACAGTATAAATAAAATGTGGAACGACACACACGCTGCACTTTGGTCCGCTTCTCCTTTCGACAACCGTGACAACACCCAATCAATCAATCAATCAATCAATCAATCAACCAATCAAACACCCAATAAATAAATAAATCAATCAATCAAACAGTGACACTCACGTTGGCTCCCTTGGGTCCGGGGAATCCCATCACACCAGGCTGACCGCGGGCTCCCATAGGGCCAGGGGGTCCGGGGCGACCATCCTCACCAGCAGCACCCTACACGGTGAACACAGGAGGGTCAGTCCATCAATCGAGGATCAATCAATCAATTCATCTTGCAATCACATTCATTTGTGAAGCCCATTTTTCATCAGCAGATGAGACATCCTAATAACGTAAAGTTATGTCTGACTGGGAAGTCTGGATGGATATTTGATAGAGTTGCATATGAATTCAATGTGAAAGTAAATCGTCAAGTCATGCACCTGAGGGATTTTCTACACTGTCAGAGTCAATGATGTATATAAACCCAGTCAGTCATCTAGTGTCTATATAAATCATTGGTCAGATTCCTGTGAACGTACCGATTCATCTAGTGTCTATATAAATCATTGGTCAGATTCCTGTGAACGTACCAATTCATCTAGTGTCTATATAAATCATTGCTCAGAGTCCTGTGAATGTACTGATTCATCTAGTGTCTATATAAATCATTGGTCAGATTCCTGTGAAGGTACCGATTCATCTAGTGTCTATATAAATCATTGCTCAGAGTCCTGTGAATGTACTGATTCATCTAGTGTCTATATAAATCATTGGTCAGATTCCTGTGAAGGTACCGATTCATCTAGTGTCTATATAAATCATTGGTCAGATTCCTGTGAATGTACTGATTCATCTAGTGATCAAGTTCATGTTTAAAATAAAAATGAAAAATAAACATATTTTTTACAGTTATTGATCAAAACAAACAACAATCACAGCGTACTTACACCAGGTCCAACTTTGCCTTGAGGACCAGTATCGCCAGGACGACCAGTAAGACCCTGCAGGACAAGCAGAGAGACACATATAGATCAAACTTCCTAAAAGGCCTGAGAAATCCAACTCGGACTCATCAAAACTCTAAAGTATACTGTATGTGAGTCTAATCTCCAGGGATAATGTCTTGGTAGTGCAGCCATTGCACGATGTGAGCCTATATGTTTAATGATGCTAGAGATTTGAGACCAAACTACAGTAACGTTTAATCACAAAAGACCTGGGGTAGCATAGGTACAATATGATGATGTCATAGTGTGGTCGCGTGTTGCTTAGTTGGTAGAGCATGGTGTTTGCAACGCCAGGGTTGTTGGTTCGATTCCCACGGGGGACCAGTACGGAGAAAAAGATTTATGAAATGTATGCATTCGCTACTGTAAGTCGCTCTGGATAAGAGTGTCTGCTAAATGACTAAAATGTAAATGTCATAACTACAGTAACTTTTAATCACAAAAGACCTGGGGTAGCATAGGTACAATATGATGATGTCATAACTACAGAGATAATGTATTGGCTCAGCTATATTTTGGAGAACTGTTCTATCTTACCAGAGCATTGATACATACTGCTGTTACAGATGGCAGAAAGATATTGGAGTGGAACTTACTCTTGCGCCAGGAAGACCGGGCTCGCCAGGGCGTCCAGGGTCACCGCCGGCTCCCTTAGGGCCAGACACGCCGCCGACTCCACGCTCGCCAGGGGCTCCCTGGATTAAGAAGACAAATGTGCTACTCAATGGAGAATCTCAATCAATCAATTAAGACCAACGCCAGTTGTTCCCTGTATTAGGAGGTCAAATGATACAGTCACTCAGTGGAGATAAACCAATCAATCAATTAATCAATGGATTAATCAACAAATCACTACATTAACCAATCAAGACACGTCTATCTCCACAGCCACTTTATATGAGGCTACAGTAGACCCTGCATTAGGAGGTCAAATGTAACTGAAGAGGCTCTGAGGGCAGCGTCTGACAGTGTGACACACTGACATGTAAGCCTGTCTGTTTGTCCTTTAATAAACCTCAACAGACCGTTACAGATATCTGTGTGTTCCTATATCTTTGTTTTTCTGGGATAGTCATCTTGTGAAGTGTCATGGGGGTTTAGATTATTTTTAAGAAGGACAATGAGTCAGTCACTCCGGGGCGAATCCTAACTTCCGTTTAAATCGAATTGACATCAATTTGACTTGAGTGGAAGTTAGAATTCACCTCTGTATGGATAACATCCTCTCCATCTATCTCCGCAGTCACTTCACACGGAGGCTACGCTAGGCAACCTGGCCTCTGAGGACGTGGAAATGACATGTCGAAATGACGGGGGTCAAGTTGTCCTGACATGATGAACTGAGAAAATATTCCTTCTGACTCATTCACCATATTTAATGAATAGGAATAAAAAGTGAATAATATTACATTTATAATGAAATGAAATGCTTCCAGTCTGAGACGTTGGGTCTAGAGTTGGTGGTGTGGATGAGGTTGGGGCTGACCTCTGCTGGTTAATAGTGGAATTACAGTTGACTCCACTGACGCCAATAGAAGCTCTCTCTTTCTTTGTGCCTCATCATTTTCTGTCATTCATAGCTGTGACTAAATATTGTCACAGAATATTTAGTCAGATTGGGTTGCAATTGCCTAAGGATTCCAATATATCAGCGATTTGAGTCAGCGAGGAAGAATCGTCACTAAAATTCAAGCACAGGATGTTTAACTGTGGATTAAATGCTCACCTAACTGTGTATATGACTGCAGTGCTGTGGACAAGTCTATCTTCCATGATCATCATGGTTTCAGATTTACAGCCATATCATTGCTGACTCATGTATTATATCATTTATCTCTCTAGTCCTGCCAGTTTTAGAGTAACCTATTCAGTTGATGTGAATGTATCCTGTTCATTTTCTGTACCACAGCAGTTAGTTTCCCCCTCCCTTAACGATAAGCCCATCCCCCCCGGGACCACGTTGTCATGGTGACGCTCACCTTGGGACCAGCCAGGCCATCCTGACCTGGGAAACCACGGTTACCGGGGGCGCCCTAAACAAAAACAAAAAACAACAACAGGGTTAGGTCAGGAAGAAGAAAAGAAAAGAAAAAACGATTCAACATTTAACGCTGGGAGTGAGACCATGGTGTGTGATGAATATAAAATGGAACGGACAGCCCTTCCTGTGACCGTACGCAGGTATAGTAGCTGTTCGTGTCATTTCCTGTCAGTTTTACGGCATACAGAACACATAGCGCCTCGACAAGTGGTTTTGGAATGATAGGTGGCCGTGTGTATTCTGACAAGGCGATAACATGGGTGGTAACATGGGTGGTAACATGGGCGATAACATGGGTGGTAACATGGGCGGTAACATGGGCGGTAACATGGGCGGTAACATGGGCGGTAACATGGGCGATAATATGGGTGGTAACATGGGTGATAACATGGGTGATAATATGGATGATAACATGGGTGGTAACATGGGTGATAATATGGATGATAACATGGGCGGTAACATGGGTGATAACATGGGCGATAACATGGGTGGTAACATGGGTGATAACATGGGTGGTAACATGGGTGATAACATGGGTGGTAACATGGGTGGTAACATGGGTGATAACATGGGTGATAACATGGGTGGTAACATGGATGATAACATGGGCGGCAACATGGGTGGCAACATGGGTGGTAACATGGGTGGTAACATGGATGGCAACATGGGTGATAACATGGGTGATAACATGGGTGGTAACATGGGTGGTAACATGGGTGGTAATATGGGTGATAACATGGGTGGTAACATGGGTGATAACATGGGTGGTAACATGGGTGGTAATATGGGTGATAACATGGGCGGTAACATGGATGGTAACATGGATGGTAACATGGGTGATAATATGGGTGATAATATGGGTGATAATATGGGTGGTAACATGGGTGGTACTCACTCTCTCTCCGGGAGGTCCAAGAGGTCCAGCAGCGCCGGGCTCTCCTCTGGGTCCCCTCTTCCCTTCCTCTCCTGCAGGGCCAAGGGCTCCTTGGGGACCGGCTGGTCCCTAAACAAAAAACAACTGGATGTCAGTAATCACATTTAATCACATAGTCTAGTTTCAACTGTTCTGCCTGAGGCTATGGAACCCTGACCTGTTCACAGGACATGCTGCCTTGTCCCCGGACCTGCTGTTTTCAACTCTCTAGAGACAGCAGGAGAGGTAGAGATACTCTGAATGATCGGCTGTGAAAAGCCAACTGACATTTACTCCTGAGGTGCTGACCTGTTGCACCCTCGACAACCACTGTGATTATTATTATTTGACCCTGCTGGTCATCTATGAACATTTGAACATCTTGGCCATGTTCTGTTATAATCTCCACCCGGCACAGCCAGAAGAGGACTGGCCCCACCTCATAGCCTGGTTCCTCTCTAGGTTTCTTCCTAGGTTCTGGCCTTTCTAGGGAGTTTTTCCCAGCCACCGTGCTTCTTTCACATGCATTGCTTGCTGTTTGGGGTTTTAGGCTGGGTTTCTGTACAGCACTTTGAGATATCAGCTGATGTAAGAAGGGCTTTATGAATACATTTGATTTGATTTAATATCTGTCATCTCTAAAATCAATCAACTCAATTGAAAGATTGTACTGCAAGATGACTTGAGGTTGAGGGCACTATAGCTAATATACTAAGAAGGGAGAGAAACTGTTCAAGGCTATGCTGATGTTAGGTGAAGCTGGGTGGGAAGACTCAACAAAAATAAAAAGTGGGTTCTCTCTTATCATTAAGTAAGATCTCTGCAGCTTGGTACTGTAACGCCCTGGCCATAGAGAGGGTTTTTTGTTCTCTATTTTTGGTTGGGCCAGGGTGTGACATGGGTGGGCGTTCTAGGTTTCTTTTTCTATGTTAGTGGTTTTCTTTGTTTCGGCCGTGTATGGCTCTCAATCAGGAACAGGTGTAGATCGTTGTTTCTGATTGGGAGTCATACATAGGCAGCCTGTTTTTCCTTTGGGGTTTGTGGGTGAATGTTTTCTGTCTAGTGCTTTGTTATTCCTGACGGAACTGTTTGGCTGTCATTTTCGTGTTTTCTTTTGCAAGTGTTCATTCGGTCATTAAAACCTTTCAAGATGAACACATCCTCCGCTGCACCTTGGTCTCATTCTGACGACGGCCGTTACAGATTCACCCACCAACAACGGACCAAGCAGCGTGAGAGGAAGGAGCAGAAGGTTCAGGATTCTTGGCAGTGGGAGGAATTACTGGACGGAAAGGGACCATGGGCTCAAGCTGGGGAGTATCGCCGCCCGCAGTGGGAGATCGAGGCAGCGAAAGCTGAGAGGCGATGGTATGAGGCAAGGGAGCGCAACAGGCACGACAGGCAGCCCCCAATTTTTTTTTTTGGGGGGGGCACACGGGGAGTGTGGCAGAGCCAGGATGGAATTCTGGGCCAACTCCCCGTGCTTACCGGAAGCAGCATGGTACTGGTCAGGCACCGTGTTATGCTGTGAAGCGCACGGTGTCTCCAGTGTGCGCTCATAGCCCGGTGCGCTATAGGCCAGCCCCCCGCAAGTGCCATGCGAGTGTGGGCATCGAGCCAGGACGGATTGTGCCAGCTCTGCGCGTCTGGTCTCCAGTGCGCTGTTTCGGTCCAGGCTATCCTGCGCCAGCGCTGCGCACTGTGTCTCCGGGGCGCCTCATTTTTGATGAATTCTCATGATAAATAAGCCATCTTGATTAACTTTCAGAAACTATCATAAAATGTTTTTCTGTTGCTTGCCTGGGCCATTAGTAGTCCTAATGCTGGATTGTTGAGCGGTAATAAATAAATAGGACTCCCCTGTGACCAGTTACAAACTCTGTTACCGTCTGGAAGAAATCTGGGATGCTCTCCATACTGTGTATGTGTTTCGTGGGGTGTTATAAACTCTTGGACCTTGTCCAGTATGTTGAGGGATTACTTAGGCTATCAGAGAGGAAGGACGAAAGAATGATGGAGACATACAAGAGAAAGACAGAGACACAGAGAGAGAGACACAGAGACAGAGAGAGAGAGAGAGAGAGACATATAGAGAGAGACAGAGAGAGAGATAGAGGCATTGGCAGAGACATAGAGACAGAAAGAGAGACAGAGACACAGAGACCGAGAGAGAGAGAGAGAGAGAGAGAGAGAGGCAGAGGCAGAGGCAGAGAGGCAGAGACATTGAGACAGAGAGACAGAAAGAGACAGAGAGACAGAGAGACAGAGAGAGAGAGAGAGAGAGAGAGAGAGAGAGAGGCAGAGACAGCAACACAGACAGAGTTCAGACAAAAGCACAGTGGTAAGAGCAGCAGCTTGAAAATAATAACACTCACAAGCTCTCCCTTGGGTCCAGCCTCACCCTTGAAACCTGGGATACCGGGGTCACCCTAAAGAGGAAGACAAAAAACACATGGGTCATCATTACAGACCAATGAAGTACGATTACAACCATTGAAGTTGTATATTACTAGCCTTGAAATGCAAACTGAATCACACTACATATACCTCATACCATCCCTGACATTCATTACATAGTATAACAAGTTTGGAGAAACAGATTTGAGGAGAGACAGTTTGGACGTACAGATGTTCCCTTTGGTCCGAGAGGTCCAGTGGCTCCCTGGGGTCCTGGAGGGCCACGGGGCCCTGGGAAGCCAGGCGCGCCAGCGATACCAGGAGCACCCTGTAGTGGAGATATATCAATCACGTATCAATCAATCAATCAATCGTCACGCTGAAATGATCAGGGAACACTAAACAGAGTAACACCATGATATTGAGATCTGAAAATAAAGTTGTTTACTGTAGCTTGTAGATCAATGAGGGGAAAAAAATCTATAACTTTATTTATCTAGGCTTTTAGATGTATGGCTCAAATCAAATCAAATGTTATTGGTCACATACACATGGTTAGCAGATGTTAATGTGAGTGTAGCAAAATGCTTGTGCTTCCAGTTCCCGACAGTGCAGTAATATCTAACAAGTAATCTAACAATTCCACAACAACAACCTTATACACACAAATCTAAGTAAAGGAACGGAATAAGAAATATATACATATAAATATATGGCTTCAGTGTAACATGAGTTAGTGGGTGGATCAGGTGGGAGAGATCCTGAAGCTACAGACATGCCTGGACCTTGATCTCACTCCTTCAATCCAGCGCCAAGTATCAGCTGCAGTCTGCTTGACTATTATGTAAGTGACAGATGTGTGTGTGTGTGTGTCTGGCCCATGTCTGGTCTAAGCCATAACTAACTCAAAGTGACATAACACACCTGACTGATTCTGATTTAAATGATTCTAATGGTTTCTTGTTCTAGGAGGAAGTTAGGACCAAGAGCTTTTCCTAACCACGTCACCTGACCAGGTAAATGGAAAAACTCTTGTTCAAAGTTTCTCCTGGTCAGGTAAGGACACATGGTTAGGAGAAACTCCTGGCCCTAGGCCCAGGATAACGGAGATGAGATTGCATCCACAATAAATACAAAGGGTGGGCTTCATAATGTGGGAACTGCTGTCTATCTAAGGTTTTCAGACTGGACCAGTGGACCAGTCACAACAAGCATTTACATTAAGTTTGGAAATAATTTCTGTAACACGTTACATTTAGCCTGCAAGTGCAATGCTTTATATGCTTTGTAAATAGAGTACACAATAAGACTTCTAATATGTGGATTTCATATACTGTAGGAAACTCAGGGCCAATAGAGACAGCCTGGTTATCTCTGCAGATATCCTAGTGGTTTAGATATGACTGTCATGCCTGCTCCACTCCACCTCTCTGGGCGCTCAAGGGCACCAGGCTGCCCATCATTACGTACACCTGTCACCATCATTACGCGCATCAGCGCAATATTGAACTCACCTGGACTCCTTCACTTTGTTGATTGCCCCTTCTATATCTGTCTGTTCCTCAGTTTGTTCCCCGTGTCAGCATTATTGTCATTACGTTTCCCCCTGTCCAGACGCTGTCCTTGTTTGTTTCATGTTGGTTATTTACTAAATGTTGACTCCCTGTACTTGCTTCTCATCTCCCAGCGTCTGTCCTTACAATGACCTCTATTCATGAACCATATTCTAGTACTAGCAGATCCCACACATTATTTAACTGTAATAAAAAGGAAGTTGATGTATAAAACGGAAGGTTATTAGACTTCATTGGAGATGACCCTGCCTTTACTGTGGACGTGGACTATATTTAGAGTATACTGCTGTAAAACAAATGTTATAAATGTTTATCCTATTTTACTGAAGCATTCTGATCTTGTATTATTTATTATTGTTGTTGCATTATGCAGAAGGAACCTGCAGGTAAGCATTTCATTAGAAAGTGTCTACCATGTGTATCCTGTACATACGACTACTAAACCTTGAAACCTGACAGCAGTCACAATGTGAGAATAGTAGTAGGGCTATAAGATACAGAGACAGAGGAGAGAGGGAGGGAGACAGAGACAGGGGAGAGAGGGAGGGAGACAGAGACAGGGGAGAGAGGGAGGGAGACAGAGACAGGGGAGAGAGGGAGGGAGGGAGACAGAGACAGAGGAGAGAGGGAGGGAGACAGAGGAGAGAGGGAGGGAGGGAGACAGGAGAAGAGGAGAGAGGTAGGGAGGAAGACAGGAGAAGAGGAGAGAGGGGAGGGAGACAGAGACAAAGGAGAGAGGGAGAGAGGGAGACAGAGACGAGAGGGAGGGAGACAGAGAGACAGAGAAGAGGTTGTCTGGTATACTCACAGCTGATCCTTTAGATCCTCCAATACCATCAGTACCAGGATTACCCTGTAGGGAAGGACAGAGGAAGAACATACTAGTTAGAATGAGAGACATCCTTTCATATGGCCATATCTTATAGTACAATACTTAAGGTCATAGTTCAATCA
Source organism: Salmo trutta (assembly GCF_901001165.1). Lineage (NCBI taxonomy): Eukaryota > Metazoa > Chordata > Actinopteri > Salmoniformes > Salmonidae > Salmo > Salmo trutta. The sequence continues at coordinate 7,857,659 of NC_042970.1, read as the reverse complement.
GGAAAAGCCCTAGTCATGTGACTTGGAACACTGACACACAGGTTTATGGGGACACTCATGGGGACTGTTTAGGGACACTTATGTGGGGACACTGTTTTTTGTGGGGACACTTTTTATGGGGACACTCACAGATGCACCGGCGGGTCCGGGAGATCCAGGGGTTCCTGACTCTCCACGGGGTCCCTGAGCGCCCTCAGGTCCACGAGCACCGGTGGGGCCAGCTTCTCCCTGGAGAGAGACAATCAATCAATAATACAACACTTCAATCAATCAATCAATCAAACGAACAAGCAATCGATCAATTTCTCTATAAATTATTCAATAATCCAATAAATCATTAAATCAATCACACAAACAATCAATTGATCAATTAATCTATGAATTAATCAATAATCCAATCAGTCAGTCAGTAATGTATTAGAGTGCATCATTTCAGTAAAGAGTCTCTATGAGCAAATTGACGATTCTGTTTGATTGGTTTTAGGATTTGCATGATGTCAAATAAACAAAGTTTATTAAAGTTTTCAAATCTTGTCAAAATTAAGTCAGAAGTGTTTAATCTTAATTGAAAAAACAAGTAGGTAATTTCCATACAAAGACTTTATAAAGTCTAGGTACTTTTATGGCAGACAAATGAAGTGAAGAGTAAAAGTGTTAGAGCAACATTGGCTGCATTTGAATAAAAAGAAGTTTTGGCAAAATGAAATGAACCTTAGCTTTCACATAAAAGTTATTTTATGAGGGGCTGTGTGGAAAGTGCAGTAGCCAGAGCCACGTGTATAATGGTTTCCAGGCCTACTGGTCTAATGAAATAGAATGAGGAGAGTTATCCTGACTGAATATTGTCAGACAAGGCTCCGACCCTTTACTACAGACATCAACCAATCATAGCGCTGCGTAGTGAGGTCACAGCCTTTGGGAAACTGGGTGAATGAAATGAATGAAATTCCTAACTGTTGTTACCATGGTGTTTTGACTTAGTAGGATGACATAATATAAGTTGCATGTGTATAAGTGGCGGTAGAGAGATTGGTATTTTTGGCCTTGGATGTAGTCCATAATGTTTTTTTTTTTTTTTTAGGGAGGTGTTCAGCTTTAATATTGCAGATAGATTGTGTGTCACGTCCTGACCAGTAAAGGGGGTTATTTATTATTGTAGTTTGGTCAGGGCGTGGCAGGGGGTGTTTGTTTTGTGTTTTTCGGGGTTTTTGATTTATGTTCTATATTTTCTATTTCTATGTTTATTCTAGTTTTCTATTTCTATGTTGTGTTTTTCAATGACCTCCAATTAGAGGCAGCTGGTTGTCGTTGTCTCTAATTGGAGGCCATATTTAAGTGTGTTCGTTTTCACTTGTGTTTGTGGGTGGTTGTTTCCAGTATAGTCTGTGCAACTTATTGGACTGTTTTTGTCGTTTGTTTTGTTTAAGTGTTTTTCCTTCAATAAATAAGAAGATGAGCACTTTACCCGCTGCATTTTGGTCCACTCCTTACGACGCCTGTGACATTGTGGTTCCATCAATGTAACTGTTTGCATCATTTCCAATCCCCCATATATTATATATCTATCTATCTATCTATATATCTATATATATATATATATATCTATAAAATACATATACACACATATATATATATATACATTTTTTTAAATATATTTTACTTTATTATTGTCCCCTAACCCTACCACCCCTCCCCTAACTGGAGTAAAGTAATTGACAACAACACTTAGGCTTCTACTTCCTGCTTATTACATACTATACACATTTTACAGACACAGTGTATTTTTACAATAGTTATCCCTTGTTTGTTTTTAGTCCCCTCCTTCAGCTACCCTCAACCCCTCCCATCTATCACTGAAGACCATCCAGTTTGATTTCTATTTGCCATATATTTTTTAACTGTGCTGTTTAACAAACGTTCTGAACCTATATACATTTTACGGACAAAGAATATTTTACATGAGTTATCTTGTTGTTATTAGTCCCACCCTTCGGTAGTCCATAATGTTACTGCCTGATAGTCTAGGGCAGGCAGAGCCATTGGCTGTACATGGGCACACAGGGAACAATTAAATATGTTTTTCCTTTATAGAAAACTTATACTCATATTCAAACCAATAGATGATACACACACACACACACACACACACACACACACACACACACACACACACACACACACACACACCATGTCAATGCTTTTAAATGTATGTAAATTGTTAAGTCTTTTGTCTGTAATGTCTTCTTCATTATGTGTCGGACCCAGTAAGACTAGCTGTCTCCATTGGCGTCTTCTAATGGGGATCCTAATAAATCAAATCAAACCAACGTAGTGTTTATGAATACATGTCTTTGGGTATCCTGAATTTACAAGCTGGGGATACGTCATCTCATTCAGCCTTTAATTTAACCAGGAAAGACCCTCGAGGTTAGAAAACTCTTTTTGCGAGGACGACCCGAGTTTTATTAGCAGAGCGCAGCAGGAATTAACAGGTAAACTTAAACCTGACTGTTTATAGGTTTTCTAGAGGGTTCTAGAGGTCCACCACAAGGCCAAAAGTATGTGGACACCTGCTCATCGAACATCTCATTCCAAAATAGTGTAACACACTGTCGTTCTGGGTCAAGTTACTGTCTCGCTGTGTGTTTTTTAACATTAGCCACACACACAGTCACACGCACACGCACACACACACGCGCACGCACACACACACACACACACACAACCCCCAGATCCTTTGGCATCTGTCTCTAGTCATGAAGCAGTTCGTCCAAGGCCTTCTCTTCTCACAGGGGTTTTGGTCTGTAAATATGCTCAGGACAGGGTGTCCTTTATAGAGTTGAGATAGAGCCTCTGTCTCTGGTTATAATGAGGTTAAAGGTCATGAAGTTATTCACATGATTAGGGTTGCAAAGGGAGGGTATATTACTGGAAACTTTCAAGGTTTACTATTAAAACTACCAGAATGTTGGTATCTTTCAAGGATTTTATGTAATTTATCACAAGATATCTAGTGTCCCTTTTGGGTCCTTCAGATTTAAACTAGTGCCCCTCTGTGTGGCCTTACCAAACATATAATATATTAAATTATGAAATAAGATTTTTTTGTTAAAAAAAAAAAGCTGTAAAACATTTTTCAAAATATAAACCATCAACTTTTTTTTACACTTTTTTACACTCTTTTACACTCTTTTACACTCTTTTACACTCTTTTAGTATGTCAACATGTGTTTGTTGTCAAACTGGTGGCAGTTGTGAAAAAAGTCAATCATTGTAAGAGTTGCAGAGTTCATTTAAAATAATGCCATTGTTGATTAGATGTTTTTTTTTCATTAATTAGTCTATTTTCTCTTGAACCATATGGTCTATTTACTAGAAACTCATGGACAATATGGACACATATATATATTTAAAATATATATATTTAAAAAATATCTATGAATGTTTTTAAAGTTATTCAAGTATAAATCACCAAAGTTACAATAGATGGACATACATTTTCTGTTATTTACCAAAATTACTGAAGTTTCCGGTAACTTTGGTAAGCAACCCTAGTCCTATAGCTGAATCCTTAAATGATTTCCCTGACTGGGAGAGACTGAGACAGACGACAGATGAAAGTGAAACCAGCAGTACAGCATGGGATCTATAGACTTCAGGCAGCACACACACACACACACACAAACACACACACACACACACACACACACACACACACACACACACACACACACACAACACACACACACACACACACACACAAGTTATCATTCAGAAGGAATGAATCAGTCCCAAGCGGAGAGAGAGAGCGAGAGAAAAAACAACACACGCAAAAAAAGCCTTCCTTGACGTAGAGAGTGAGAGAGAGAGTTAGAGAGTTAGAGAGAGTTAGAGAGAGAGAGAGAGAGAGAGAGAGAGAGTTAGAGAGTTAGAGAGAGTTAGAGAGAGAGAGAGAGAGAGAGTTAGAGAGAGAGAGAGTTAGAGAGAGAGAGAGAGTTAGAGAGTTAGAGAGAGTTAGAGAGAGTTAGAGAGAGAGAGTTAGAGAGAGAGAGCGAGAGAGAGAGAGAGAGAGAGAGAGTTAGAGAGTTAGAGAGAGTTAGAGAGAGTTAGAGAGAGAGAGTTAGAGAGAGAGAGCGAGAGAGAGAGAGGGGGGGTAGAAGGGTGAAGATCAGTGACATACCTTAGAACCTGGAGAGCCGGGGAAGCCTGGAGCACCAGCAGGACCAACTGGGCCTATAGAGAGAGGAGGGGGAGAGGGGAGGGGGAGAGGTGAGGAGCGTGGGCAGGGAGGGGAGGGAAAGGGAGGGAAAGGGAGGGAGGGGGAGAAGAGAGGGAAGGGAGAGAGAGCGGAAAGAAGGGAGTGAGTCAACAGACACTACTGCCACCGCAAGTGCATCCAGGTGTATTACAGTCACATTTCTGATGAGACATTTAGGGTCGGGTTTCCTGGACACAGATTAAGCCCAGTGGTAGATGAATAAGCACTTTTAATAAATACTTGAATTGTGTATGCTTTTTAGTCTAGGACTACACTTAATCTGTGCCTGGGAAACTGGCCCATAGTACACCTACACTGAGCACACAAAACATTAGGAACACCTTACTAACAAAGGTCATGTGGTTTGGTAAGAAGAATGCCCCTCTCCCCACAGGTGTGATTACTACCTCTGAGGGTTTAGAGCTTGAGGTAGTCACCTCTTACAAGTACTTGGGAGTATGGCTAGACGGTGCACTGTCCTTCTCTCAGCACATATCAAAGTTGCAGGCTAAAGTTAAATCTAGACTTAGTAATTGCTCCTCTTTCACCCCAGCTGCCAAACTAACCCTGATTCAGATGACCATCCTACCCATGCTAGATTACGGAGACATCATTTATAGATCGGCAGGTAAGGGTGCTCTCGAGCGGCTAGATGTTCTTTACCATTTGGCCATCAGATTTGCCACCAATGCTCCTTATAGGACACATCACTGCACTCTATACTCTTCTGTAAACTGGTCATCTCTGTATACCCGTCGCAAGACCCACTGGTTGATGCTTATTTATAAAACCCTCTTAGGCCTCACTCCACCCTATCTGAGATATCTACTGCAGCCCTCATCCTCCACATACAACCCCTGTTCTGCCAATCACATTCTGTTAAAGTCCCCAAAGCACACACATTCCTGGGTCGCTCCTCTTTTCAGTTCGCTGCAGCTAACGACTGGAACGAGCTGCAACAAACACTCAAACTGGACAGTTTTATCTCCATCTCTTCATTCAAAGACTCAATCATGGACACTTAATGACAGTTGTGGCTGCTTTACGTGATGTATTGTTGTCTCTACCTTCTTGCCCTTTGTGCTGTTGTCTGTGAACAATAATGTTTGTACCATGTTTTGTGTTGCTACCATGTTGTGTTGCTACCATGTTGTTGTCATGTTGTGTTGCTACCATGCTGTGTTGTCATGTGGTGGTGTTTATGTGGTGTTGTCTCTCTTGTTGTGATGTGTGTTTTGTCCTATATTTATATTGTATTTATTTATTCATTTTTAATCCCAGCCCCCGTCCCTGCAGGAGGCCTTTTGCCTTTTGGTAGGCCGTCATTGTAAATAAGAATTTGTTCTTAACTGACTTTCCTAGTTAAATAAAGGTTAAATAAAAATAATATATATTGAGTTGCATCCCCTTTTGCCCTCAGAACAGCCTCAATTCATCGGAGCATGGACTCTACAAGGTGTTGAAAGCGTTCCACAGGGATGCTGGCCCATGTTGACTCCAATGATTCCCACAGTTGTGTCAAGTTGTCTGGATGTCCTTTAGGTAGTGGACCATTCTTGATACACTGGAAACTG